>NC_054708.1:88731924-88773073 GCF_016097555.1 Gigantopelta aegis
GCTTTACGTGCACATTCAGAGCAAGCTGTTGTAGCGCACGCCTGTCCTGGGCACATACTTAAGGTATGTAAGCTGTCTCTATCAGAACAAATGTTAATGGTTTGTGGTTAACGAGAGAGAGACTACAGGTCAGATCAGGTCATAGGGCTTTACGTGCACATTCAGAGCAAGCTGTTGTAGCGCACGCCTGTCCTGGGCACAAGAGCCGGCCTCGGCCGGCTCCTCCGTCCAGGACAGGAAAGGTGGGGGAAGGGGAGAGGAGGGACCGCCTGCACTGGCAGGTGCAATGGAGCACCAGCAGCTCGACCGTGGTCGGTAGCAGACGGAGGCGGGAGATGATGGTGCTATTGAATTTGAAATGGAGCAAAGTATTATGCCAAAGAGAAAAGGTGCGCAATTTGGGTTGAGGAAATTGGGCGCAATTTTGAACGGTCGGCCAAAAAGAAAGTTCCACAGCTGACATTTTTACTACGTCCATGCTAGCGTTTTATACGACGGCTCGGTGAGCAATGAACTGTGTCTTCGTTCTTGATCGAGATCGGTGGAGCTTAAGAATCCCCTAGCCCTATTCTGTTTATATGCGAGAAAAGGGATAGAGTAAGCTTAGTATTAGAAACTGGAAAATTAGAAATTTCACTAAAGGATGGTTAAATACTGTGTTTATAATAGACATAGGTTTGTTTTATCAATCATCATTCATAACATTAAACATGCGTTTCTGAGTAATACAAACGCTACACGAAGAACTCGAACACCTCTATTCAACAACAGAGTCAGTCGGTTACGGATAATGGTGTCGGGTTTCTCTTTGTTGCGTCAGTAACATATTAGTTTAATGTGAGAAAACTCGAAAAAAGGATCAAATTAGAAGTCAGCGGTGTCAGATTTAGGAAGATATGTTTATTTAAGACACGGTATCTGGCGACCGTTTTGTTGTGGAAAATTGACAATCTGTTACACAGAGTACTCTCTAGCCCTGACACAGCGAGTAACCGAGATAGGACTGGATTATAGTGGAGCTAGGGTCGGTACCGGGGTACGAATCCAGGGACTGTAAGCTTTAACCTCGACAGCTGAACATGAGATTACAGGACACCTAAGTTTAGCTCAACAGGAGCGTTTTCTAAGCCGTGTTTCACATCACTCTTCATGCATTGATATCTGTATTTAAGGTTCAAGCAACTCGTCCAGAGCTGTCTGTCTAACTAGTTGATACTGAGACGTCGGTGTTGTGATGGTACATCTTTCCGTTCACCTGTCACTATCATACCGGGGGCGAGGTCACCCGATGGGGGATTGATACAGGGGAAGTCGTCCCCTCTAGAAAAATCCGAAAAGTAATTTTTTAGTTTAAACATGACCCTCTCTGTCAAGCTGTAAAATGGCTGTTTTGCGCATGCGCGGTTTTTAACGTGGTCACCAAATTGGTGCCAGTCATGAAAGACGCCACCAGAGCACATTGATTTATTAATCATCGGCTATTGGATGTCAAAACATTTGCTAATTTTGACATATAGTCTTAGAGAGGAAACCCGCTACATCTTTTCATTAGTAGTAAGAGATCTTTTATATGCACAGACAATCCACAGCCTTTGATATACCAGTCGTGGTGCACTGGCTGGAATAAGTAATAGCCCAGTGGACCCACCGACGGGGATCGATCCTACACCGACCGCTTTACCACTGAGCCGTGTCCTGTTCCCCACCCACCCCACTCATGAAACAGTTGATATGATTGTTTTTAATAGGTTTCCTAAAAGGCTTATGTCAGAATTGCCATCTAATAGTCGATGATTAATTAATCAATGTGCTCTAGTGGTCTCTTTAAACGCAGTCGTGCAGCCTGGGTTGCCTCTCCAGGACAGAAGGAATGAGGGGGAGGGACAAGACCATCTTGACTAAATAGTAGCCGTTTGATATAACCAGGCCCCTGATGAAGACTCGATTGGCTACAAGTTGTAACGAAGTTAAGGACATGTCTTACGTTCCCCAGTTTGGGATTTTCGTATACTAGAACCGGGAATAAAATCAGATGTTCCTGACAGCAGGCAAAGCTGGATCCAATACGCCACTTTGTCACTATAGACATCCACAGATATCTAAATGAGTTTTGTATTAAAAAGTGAGATTTTCCAATTACTTACCAATTATGGGATGAATAGTTCCACTTCAGTAGCTACGCGACCGACGGCGATAACTAAAGTAGTTTACCTATGTATTGTAAAACAATTACACTGTATACGCTAATTGGTGTTTTTATTGGCTTGAAACGTATATATATTTCATTACATGTGTATATCGTTCAAATGCTTTAATATTAATATTAATGCATACATACATACATACATACATACATACATAGATATATAGATATATTGAAATCGTCAGGACACACACACACACACACACACACACACACACAGAGAGAGAGAGAGAGAGAGAGAGAGAGAGAGAGAGAGAGAGAGAGAGAGAGAGAGAGACACACACACACACACACACAGAGAGAGAGAGAGAGAGAGAGAGAGAGAGAGAGAGAGAGAGAGAGAGAGAGAGAGAGAGAGAGAGAGAGAGAGAGCAACTGTATGAGAGATAATTTGTGAGGCCAAAGAAGATTTATTATCCCCAGTGCCAATGCATTAATATATATGTGAATGTATATGTGTGTATTAGTCAAAACTGACATACATACAATACAGAGATATTCATACATCTTTGCACACAGATAAACAGAGAGAGAATATCAGTGTATTTACTGTTATTACGTCTGTCATATCAGGCGGAAGCCAAATTTAACGACTCTTTCTGATCAGCCATTGACACACCTACTATATTTCAAACTAGAGATCAAACTAAGGAATCTTATTGATGTCTTGTTTTTAATGGTGTAGGAATCTTATTGATGTCTTGTTTTTAATGTGTGTAGGAATCTTATTGATGTCTTATTGATGTCTTGTTTTCAATGTGTGTAGGAATCTTATTGATGTCTTGTTTTCAATGTGTGTAGGAATCTTATTGATGTCTTGTTTTCAATGTGTGTAGGAATCTTATTGATGTCTTGTTTTCTTATTGATGTCTTGTTTTCAATGTGTGTAGGAATCTTATTGATGTCTTGTTTTCAATGTGTGTAGGAATCTTATTGATGTCTTGTTTTTAATGTGTGTAGGAATCTTATTGATGTCTTGTTTTCAATGTGTGTAGGAATCTTATTGATGTCTTGTTTTTAATGGTGTAGGAATCTTATTGATGTCTTGTTTTCAATGTGTGTAGGAATCTTATTGATGTCTTGTTTTTAATGGTGTAGGAATCTTATTGATGTCTTGTTTTTAATGTGTGTAGGAATCTTATTGATGTCTTGTTTTTAATGTGTAGGAATCTTATTGATGTCTTGTTTTTAATGTGTGTAGGAATCTTATTGATGTCTTGTTTTTAATGGTGTAGGAATCTTATTGATGTCTTGTTTTTAATGGTGTAGGAATCTTATTGATGTCTTGTTTTTAATGGTGTAGGAATCTTATTGATGTCTTGTTTTCAATGTGTGTAGGAATCTTATTGATGTCTTGTTTTTAATGTGTGTAGGAATCTTATTGATGTCTTGTTTTTAATGTGTGTAGGAATCTTATTGATGTCTTGTTTTTAATGTGTGTAGGAATCTTATTGATGTCTTGTTTTTAATGTGTGTAGGAATCTTATTGATGTCTTGTTTTCAATGTGTGTAGGAATCTTATTGATGTCTTGTTTTTAATGGTGTAGGAATCTTATTGATGTCTTGTTTTCAATGTGTGTAGGAATCTTATTGATGTCTTGTTTTCAATGTGTGTAGGAATCTTATTGATGTCTTGTTTTTAATGTGTGTAGGAATCTTATTGATGTCTTGTTTTTAATGTGTGTAGGAATCTTATTGATGTCTTGTTTTTAATGTGTGTAGGAATCTTATTGATGTCTTATTGATTCTTGTTTTCAATGTGTGTAGGAATCTTATTGATGTCTTGTTTTTAATGTGTGTAGGAATCTTATTGATGTCTTGTTTTTAATGGTGTAGGAATCTTATTGATGTCTTGTTTTCAATGTGTGTAGGAATCTTATTGATGTCTTGTTTTTTTTATGTGTGTAGGAATCTTATTGATGTCTTGTTTTGTTTTTAATGTGTGTAGGAATCTTATTGATGTCTTGTTTTTAATGTGTGTAGGAATCTTATTGATGTCTTGTTTTTTATTGATGTCTTGTTTTCATGTGTGTAGGAATCTTATTGATGTCTTGTTTTTAATGTGTGTGGAATCTTATTGATGTCTTGTTTTAATGGTGTAGGAATCTTATTGATGTCTTGTTTTCAATGTGTGTAGGAATCTTATTGATGTCTTGTTTTTGTGTGTAATGTGTGTAGGAATCTTATTGATGTCTTGTTTTTAATGGTGTAGGAATCTTATTGATGTCTTGTTTTGTTTTTAATGTGTGTAGGAATCTTATTGATGTCTTGTTTTAGGAATCTTATTGATGTGTGTAGGAATCTTATTGATGTCTTGTTTTTAATGGTGTAGGAATCTTATTGATGTCTGTTTTTAATGTGTTCTTATTGATGTCTTGTTTTTAATGTGTGTAGGAATCTTATTGATGTCTTGTTTTCAATGTGTGTAGGAATCTTATTGATGTCTTGTTTTCAATGTGTGTAGGAATCTTATTGATGTCTTGTTTTTAATGTGTGTAGGAATCTTATTGATGTCTTGTTTTTAATGTGTGTGTCTTATTGATGTCTTGAAATGTGTGTAGGAATCTTATTGATGTCTTGTTTTTAATGTGTGTAGGAATCTTATTGATGTCTTGTTTTTAATGTGTGTAGGAATCTTATTGATGTCTTGTTTTTAATGTGTGTAGGAATCTTATTGATGTCTTGTTTTTAATGTGTGTAGGAATCTTATTGATGTCTTGTTTTTAATGTGTGTAGGAATCTTATTGATGTCTTGTTTTTAATGTGTGTAGGAATCTTATTGATGTCTTGTTTTTAATGGTGTAGGAATCTTATTGATGTCTTGTTTTTAATGTGTGTAGGAATCTTATTGATATCTTGTTTTTAATGTGTGTAGGAATCTTATTGATGTCTTGTTTTCAATGTGTGTAGGAATCTTATTGATGTCTTGTTTTTAATGGTGTAGGAATCTTATTGATGTCTTGTTTTTAATGTGTGTAGGAATCTTATTGATGTCTTGTTTTTAATGTGTGTAGGAATCTTATTGATGTTTTGTTTTTTTTAATGTGTGTAGGAATCTTATTGATGTCTTGTTTTTAATGTGTGTAGGAATCTTATTGATGTCTTGTTTTCAATGTGTGTAGGAATCTTATTGATGTCTTGTTTTTAATGGTGTAGGAATCTTATTGATGTCTTGTTTTCAATGTGTGTAGGAATCTTATTGATGTCTTGTTTTCAATGTGTGTAGGAATCTTATTGATGTCTTGTTTTTAATGTGTGTATTGGTGTAGGAATCTTGTGTTTGTTTTTAATGGTGTAGGAATCTTATTGATGTCTTGTTTTTAATGTGTAGGAATCTTATTGATGTCTTGTTTTTAATGTGTAGTGTCTTTATTGATGTCTTTTTTAATGGTGTAGGAATCTTATTGATGTCTTGTTTTTAATGTGTTTTTGTTTTTAATGGTGTAGGAATGTTTTTAATGTGTGTAGGAATCTTATTGATGTCTTGTTTTTAATGTGTGTAGGAATCTTATTGATGTCTTGTATTGATGTCTTGTTTTTTTTCAATGTGTGTAGGAATCTTATTGATGTCTTGTTTTTTTAATGGTGTAGGAATCTTATTGATGTTTTTAATGTGTTTTTATTGAATGTGTAGGTAGGAATCTTATTGATGTCTTGTTTTCAATGTGTGTAGGAATCTTATTGATGTCTTGTTTTTAATGTGTGTAGGAATCTTATTGATGTCTTGTTTTTAATGGTGTAGGAATCTTATTGATGTCTTGTTTTTGGTGTAGGAATCTTATTGATGTCTTGTTTTTAATGTGTGTAGGAATCTTATTGATGTCTTGTTTTTAATGTGTGTAGGAATCTTATTGATGTCTTGTTTTCAATGTGTGTAGGAATCTTATTGATGTCTTGTTTTTAATGGTGTAGGAATCTTATTGATGTCTTGTTTTTAATGGTGTAGGAATCTTATTGATGTCTTGTTTTTAATGTGTGTAGGAATCTTATTGATGTCTTGTTTTTAATGTGTGTAGGAATCTTATTGATGTCTTGTTTTTAATGTGTGTAGGAATCTTATTGATGTCTTGTTTTCAATGTGTGTAGGAATCTTATTGATGTCTTGTTTCATTGGTGTAGGAATCTTATTGATGTCTTGTTTTCATTGGTATAGGAATCTTATTGATGTCTTGTTTTTAATGAGGAATCTTATTGATGTCTTGTTTCAATGTGTGTAGGAATCTTATTGATGTCTTGTTTTCAATGGTGTAGGAATCTTTATAGTTATATTACATTGCTGAGTACTGGCTAATTTCATTGTTCTATATACTTACGTTACATTGTTGGGTAAATCTATTGTCTGTGGTTAATTTCATTGTTCTATACACTATTTACGTTACATCGTTGGGTAAATATATTGTTTGTGGTTAATTTGATTGTTCTATATACTTACGTTACATCGTTGGGTAAATCTATTGTCTGTGGTTAATTTAATTGTTCTATATACTTACGTTACATCGTTGGGTAAATCTATTGTCTGTGGTTAATTTAATTATTCTATATACTTACGTTACATCGTTGGGTAAATCTATTGTCTGTGGTTAATTTGAGTATTCTATATAGTAACGTTATATTGTTGGGTAAAATATTTTGTCTGTGGTTAATTTAATTATTCTATATAGTTATGTTTACATCATTGGGAAAATCTATTGCACAAACCATAGTCTTTATAAATTGCACATATCAACAGGACATATTTGTTATTTTTAAACTGATGAAGGGAACATATTATATACATGATCGTTTTAGAAAACAAACAGGATTTAAAGTACTAAACAATTAAATAAAAACATTACAGATAAATATTAGATAATAAAGAATGATTGGCTATGTGTACACCCTGTCCGACTGTCCACTATTAAACTAGCAGATTTAAGTATGAATTAAAGATGTCATGATGAAGACGCTATATAATAACTTTAATAACATAAGTTGTTAGTGTTTTTACTTTAGTGTCACGTGTTCAATTAGTCTGGTGTCAGATTGTTTGTTAGTACACAGTACGGTCGTGGTTTAGAGATTCACAATCCTAAATTACTATTTCCCCATTCTAACCAGTGCCCCACGCCTGGTAAATCAAAGGTCATGGTATGTTCTGTCCTGTCTATGGGAATATACATAATAAAGATCCTTTACTGCTTTATCCGGTAGGAGTAGCCCCTGTCAGTTTGTGATCACAGCGGGTCCCCCTTCTCTCTTTTATTTTTCTTTCCTGCTACCATGTTCCTACCATGAAATATATATATATATATATATATATATATATATATATATATATATATATATCTCTCTCTCTCTCTCTCTCTCTCTCTCTCTCTCTCTCTCTCTCTCTCTCTCTCTCTCTCTCTCTCTCTCTCTCTCTCTCTCTCTCTCTCTCTCTCTCTCCAAAGAGTTGAATAACCTCATGTTAGACACCAAATAGCTGCAGTTTAAAAATGTGCTGAGGTGCCATGAAGCAACATAGAAATGCATGAAGTTTTCAGGCCAGCTCATTTTTCCCGAACGTGTCCATTATCCCCCCAACACTGGGGGAGTTACCCCTGACACACACACACCCCACACCCCCCCCCCCCCCCCCCCCCCCCCCCCCACACACCGTCTCGTACGCTTATTATGTTCCTAACGGCCAGGTATAATAATACAGAGACCCTTTCGCCAACTCGTCTCTTATGCTTATGATGGTCAGAACTGCCATAAAGCAGTCAGTGATAATTGGTTTCAAGTGTTTTGATGCTAGTTGTAATTGTTCATCTATAAAGGGCATTTTTTCATGCTTATTATTGCTGTTATTTTTATATTGTAGTAACTGGTCATTATAGAACTAGTTATTATTACTAACTACTAGAACTAAGTACAGTTTTCAAAGTTTTATTTCAGAGATTTTATATGTAATAAGCAAAATATAGGAAATGAAATTCCAGCGGACTAGGAACAATAGGATTGAAAGTCCTGTGGACCAGGAATGAAAGTCCAAAGGACTTAAATTCCTAGGAATACACGTCCCACAGACTTACATTCCTAGGAATACTAGTCCCACAGACTTAAATTCCTAGGAATACAAGTCCCACAGACTAGGATTCCGAGGAGTGGAAGTCCGATCGGACAAAGATTAATAAAATCACAATTATTCGAATTGTGACTTACAGTAAAAATATAAACTTATAAAACATATTATTAAAATTGCAAAGTATAATAAACGGACATCTAATTTGCCGGACTAGTATTTCTGTCTCTGCTGTAGAAAGAATTTAAGTCCGGTAGGAATACAAGTCCTGGGAAAACAACTTAAAAAGAAATCAGGTATGAAAGCCCGAGTAAAACTATGGTTCGTAAGAAATAGAGGTCCGATAGGACTACTGTTCTTAAAACCGAGGTACATCGGTTCCCACGGACCTGCGTTCCTTTTATACCGGTCTTCGTATTTTGAACGCACATTCTACATCTCTGATCTCATTAATCTAAAGAGTAACCAGGTGTCACGTATAATTTGCACTCCCCTGAATTTGCACTCCCCAGTTAAGATTATACGTAGAATAAGCACTCCCCATATAACATATTATACATGTAATATACACTCCCCCACCCCCCAGTCTATATTATATGTATAATATGCACTCGCTCTGAATAATATGCACTCCCCCAGTCTATATTGCCTGTAGGCTATAATAATTGTTTAAGCACTCACATAATGATATATTTTTAGGTTTTTTAGATTTGTATAGCCAGTGCACTTCGTAAAAGTTGATATGAATCTCAATGGCGAATCTAGATGGGTATGTGAATTAGGGGCGGACCCAAGGAGGCCAAAACGTTCCTGGATCCGCCCTTGCAAATTTGCAGAATAAAAATAATAACTCATCATGTGTGGTGATCGGATGGATTCCAAAGTCTCTTCACCCATTCCTTGCTTCCCTTACTTCCGATTAATATGACAGGAATTATGTGGAGATAACATTACAAGCTTGGTCTTAAACGGTTCCATTACTTCAGGTCCACTCTACCCCAGTTAAGTGCCACCTTGTATGCCCATCTTCATTCCTGCATTCTTTGTTCATATCAGGGATCCGATATTGATAACCATTTATAACTGTTTAAGTAAAGGAAGTTGTAGACGATCTGAAAGACAAAGGAAAAAAGTGCATTTTAACGACCTTTTAAACGATTTTCCATTGAACAAAATAGAAGAATAATAATCAAATAAAGGTAACTTAATTTTGGTGCATGTTAGCAATATATATGAATATCAGCGTATTAAACAATAATATACACATGCCATAGATCTATACTATAGTTGTATGTAACAATACTAATCATGTATACAATTTATAGTCATAACGTATACATTCAAGATTATCTCGATAATATACACATGCCATAGATCTATACTATAGTTGTATGTAACAATACTAATCATGTATACAGTTTATAGTCATAACGTATACATTCAAGATTATCTCGATGCACAAGGGGCGGAACATAGCCCAGTGGTAAGGCGTTCGCCTGATGCGCGGTCGGTCTAGGATCGATCCTCGTCAGTAGACACAATCGCCTATTTTTCGTTCTTGGCAGTGCACTACATATCATGTCTTTAGGATAGAGCATATAAAAAATCTACTGGTAGAAAAATGTAGCGGATTTGCTAATCTAAGACTATGTGAAAATTACCAAATGTTCGACATCCTATATTCGATCATTAATATGCACAAGCCTAGGGGCAGTGATTGATGTCATACAATTTATTAAGTTCAGTGTGTGATAATAAATAGATCATATTTATACACATAACCTGGAACTCACATTAATTATTACACATCTATTAGTATTAAATCTATACTCCATGTTCATTATTATACATATAACCTACCCTAACATTCATTATTATGCATATAATGTGCGCTCCCCGTTCATTATTGTACATATAATATACACTCACCATTAATTGCTATACATATAATCTGCACTGCCTTTATTACTATATAAATATAACTTACACTCCCCATTCATTACTATACACATATAATCTGCACTCCCCATTATTAGTTAGTACACACATAACACACACACACACACACACACACACACACACACACAGAGAGAGAGAGAGAGAGAGAGAGAGAGAGAGAGAGAGAGAGAGAGAGAGAGAGAGAGAGAGAGAGAGAGAGAGGTATTCATTATTATATGCATAATCTAAACTCCCCTTTCATTATTACAAATATATAACCTACACTCAATATTCCTTATTATAATACATATACGAGTACTTTGCACTCGCCGTTGATTACTAAACAAATAACCTACATTCCGCATTCATTATTATACATATAATCTGCACTCCACATTCATTATTATACATATAATCTGCACTCCACATTCATTATTATACATATAATCTCCCCACCCACGTATTATTATACATATAATATTACTCCCCATTCATTACTATCAACTGACAATCCTGTAAAATGACACTTTGTGTTTTTAAATATACATATAATCTGCACTCAACATTCATTATTATACATATAATATACATTCCCCGTTCATTATTATTAATTGACAATCATGCCAAATGACACATAGTGTTTTTAAATATACATATAATCTGCACTCCCCATTCATTATTATACATATAATATACATTCCCCGTTCATTATTATTAATTGACAATCATGCCAAATGACACATTGTGTTTTTAAATATACATATAATCTGCACTCCCCATTCATTATTATACATATAAATAACATTCCCCGTTCATTATTATTAATTGACAAATCATGTCAAATGACACATAGTGTTTTAAAAATATACATATAATCTGCACTCCCATTCATTATTATACATATAATATACATTCCCCGTTCATTATTATTAATTGACAATCATGCCAAATGACACATATGTTTTTAAATATACATATAATCTGCACTCCCCATTCATTATTATACATATAATATACATTCCCCGTTCATTATTATTAATTGACAATCATGCCAAATGACACATTGTGTTTTTAAATATACATATAATCTGCACTCCCCATTCATTATTATACATATAATATACATTCCCCGTTCATTATTATTAATTGACAATCATGCCAAATGACACATAGTGTTTTTAAATATACATATAATCTGCACTCCCCATTATTAATTAGTATACACATAACACACACACACACACACACACACACATACACACACACACAGAGAGAGAGAGAGAGAGAGAGAGAGAGAGAGAGAGAAGAGATGGGCGGAAGGAAGAGAGAGGAGAGTGGAGACACAGAGGACAGAGAGAGAGGAGAGAGAGAGAGAAAGAGAGAGAGAGAGAGAGAGAGAGAGAGATAGAGGAGAGAGAGAGAGAGAGAGAGAGAGAGAGAGAGAGAGATAGAGATTCATTATTATATGCATAATCTAAACTCCCGTTTCATTATTACACATATATAACCTACACTCAATATTCCTTATTATAATACATATATGAGTACTTTGCACTCGCCGTTGATTACTAAACAAATAACCTACATTCCGCATTCATTATTATACATATAATCTGCACTCCACATTCATTATTATACATATAATCTGCACTCCACATTCATTATTATACATATAATCTGCCCCCACCCATTATCTCCCACCCATTCATTATTATACATATAATATTACTCCCCATTCATTACTATCAACTGACAATCCTGTAAAATGACACTTTGTGTTTTTAAATATACACATAAGCTGCACTCTCCATTCATTATTATACATATAATATACATTCCCCGTTCATTATTATTAATTGACAATCATGCCAAATGACACATAGTGTTTTTAAATATACATATAATCTGCACTCCCCATTCATTATTATACATATAATATACATTCCCCGTTCATTATTATTAATTGACAATCATGCCAAATGACACATAGTGTTTTTAAATATACATATAATCTGCACTCCCCATTCATTATTATACATATAATATACATTCCCCGTTCATTATTATTAATTGACAATCATGCCAAATGACACATAGTGTTTTTAAATATACATATAATCTGCACTCCCCATTCATTATTATACATATAATATACATTCCCCGTTCATTATTATTAATTGACAATCATGCCAAATGACACATAGTGTTTTTAAATATACATATAATCTGCACTCCCCATTCATAGTCCGGAAAACTATTTTTCGTTTCGCAAAAATTCAAAGGCTATATCTCTGTCAAAAATAGGTAAATCGTCATAAAAGTCAAACTTCATCAGTAAAGTTATACATATAATTTCATTGGAATATGTTGAGGAATTGCACAAAAAAAGTACGAAAAACAAATGTTCGCATCTGCTAAGTTTAAGGGCAATAACCTTGTCGAAATAAGTAAATCGTTATGAAAGTCAAACTTGATCTGTAGTAGTGTATGAAAAAGTTATACACAAAATTTCAGCTCAATATCTTCTGGCATTACAAAAACAAGGAAGGAAGGAAATGGTTTATTTAACGACGCACTCAACACATTTTATTTACGGTTATATGGCGTCGGGGATAGGGTTACGGACCACACAGATATTGAGAGAGGAAACCTGCTGCCGCCACTTCATGGGCTACTCTTTTCGATTAGCAGCAAGGGATCTTTTATATGCATCATCCCACAGACAGGATAGCACATACCTCGGCCTTTGATATACCAGTCATGGTGCACTAGCTGGAGCGAGAAATAGCCCAATGGGTCCACCGATGGGGATCGATCCCAGACCGACCGCGCATCAAACGGACGATTTACCACTGGGCTACATCCCGCTCACTGCAAAAACAAAGTCAGGAAAACAAATTGTCGTATCTCCTAAATTCAAGGGCCATAACTCTGTCAAACATAGGTCAATCTTCAAGTAAGACACACTTAATCTGTAATGGTACACTATAAAGCTATACGCAAAATTTCAACTCAGTATCTTTGGGGAGGGGATTCCGGAAAACAAATTTAAATCGTCATGAAAATCAAACTTGATCTGTAATAGTATATGATAAAATTATACACAAAATTTCAGCTCAATATCTCGAGGCATTGTCAAAAAAGCATGCAGTAAACTTTATGTAACAGACGGATGGATAGACAGACAGAAGGACGGATATGAAACCTATAATCCCCCTCCGGTTGGTCAGATAGGGCACTAGTAATGAATGTGGATTATATTCATTGAATAGCTCTTAAATTATTTATCAATCCAAAGTTCTTTTAGAGACAATTAATGTATTCAGTATTTATACAAAGTAGTGGAGAATGCATATTATATGTATAATAATAACTAGGGGAGTGCAAATAATTCAAAGGGAGTGCGTATTATACGTATAATAATAACTGGGGGAGTGCAAATTATACGTATAATAATGACTGGGGAGTGCATATTGTTGGGGAGTGCAAATTAAATGCTATACCGGACCGTTTCACGCTGCTTCGTTTCGTGGTGATACCCGTGTAATTCTGTCTGTTTGATATGTTCAGGCATTCTTTGATCAAATCATTATTTATTAATAAAGCGTTAAATTTCATCAAACATCAAAGAGAATACACACATGCGTAGAGCAATAAATTCCATTTCCTTGTTGAATATTAGGTGGTTTTTTTTGTATATATCTGTTATTTTCTGGATCGTGTTTTTTGGAGTTTTTTAAATTATTTATTTTTGTATTGACTGTCTTAACGGCATTCATGCAGCAAACTGGTTGATCAATCAAACTGAATTTGCATGACGTCAAGATACTACTAAACACTACGTTGTATTATCTAGTCCGGAATTCGAAACCACTCCCTTTGGCATAGAACACCGTTATTTGCTAGAATGTTACGCCTTAGGCCACTATAGCATGCATTTATGACCAAACAAACGTGTATTTTATAATATATTTCATGATCGGAATCGTTTCATACGGACTGAAACAAAACTAGTTGATTACCCTATCGGACGTGGTATAAATATTCACGGAAACATGGTGGACTTAATACCACATCTGAATTACACACTTCTTGTTATTAATATTCACGAGACTTCTGATTGAAACTGTAACGAGTAGTAACTATTTGATAAAATGTTCCTGACTTTAAATTGTAAACAATTATTTGATTGGATTCAATCATTTCGTACATGACTATGTTGCTTCCTGCAAATGAGTGTGAGACCTACACACTTGACACAGATTGCTCTGTACATTTGGTATATTACGGTAAATCGTATATATTAACACAGTACGTCTATTTGTGTGTACTCTCGTAATACATATTACTGTGTGGCCATTTAACATATATTATCTGTTTACAGTGCAGTGTCAGGGGAAACGGAATTTAAGACACAAAAACATTAAAAAAACAAAAAAACAAACAAAACAAAACAAAACAAAACAAAACAAAAAGAAAAGAAAAGCAACTGAAACTATTATTTTATGTGTAGTACTAACTTTAAACGTTGTTTTCCATCCAGTGCAGCACGACTGGTATACCAAAGGCCGTGGTATGTGCTATCCTGTCTGGTATGGTGCATATAAACGATCCCTTGCTACTAATGGAAAAATGTAGCATGTTTCCTCTCTAAGACTATATGTCAAAATTACCAAATGTTTGACATCCAATAGCCGATGATTAATAAATCAATGTGCTCTAATAGTATCGTTAAACAAAGCAAACTTCTTCTCAAACGACCGGCCACGGTGGCGTCGTGGCAGGCCATCGGTCTACAGGCTAGTAGGTACTGGGTTCGGATCCCAGTCGAGGCATGGGATTTTTAATCCAGATACCGACTCCAAACCCTGAGTGAGTGCACCGCAAGGCTCAATGGGTAGGTGTAAACCACTTGCACCGACCAGTGATCCATAACTGGTTCAACAAAGGCCATGGTTTGTGCTATCCTGCCTGTGGGAAGCGCAAATAAAAGATCCCTTGCTGCCTGTCGTAAAAAGAGTAGCCTATGTGGCGACAGCGGGTTTCCTCTAAAAACAGTGTCAGAATGACCATATGTTTGACGTCCAATAGCCGATGATAAGATAAAAAAAATCAATGTGCTCTAGCGGCGTCGTTAAATAAAACAAACTTCTTTTTTTTTCTTCTCAAACGTTGTTTCTGCAGGTGCGATTTCGGGCGAATACTCTGGCGGGAGGACATACGTGCTGAATCCAGCCCGACTGAGCTGGAACGAAGCGCTTGCGGTGTGCGAAGTGATGAACGGATCCCTGGCCACCATACGAAGCCTGGCCACCGTGCCAGCTCTTGGCATCAAAGGGTACGACTCCTAGATCATGGTAGTGGGGGTGATGAACGGAACTTTGGCCACCATACGAAGCCTGGCCACCGTGACAGCTCTTGGCATCAAAGGGTACACGACTCCTAGATCATGGTGGGTGGGTGGTGATGAACGGATTCCTGGCTACCATAGGAAGCCTGGCCACAGTGCCAGCTCTTGGTATCAAAGGGTACGACTCCTAGATCATGGTAGGGTATGTGTGGCGGGGGGTGGGGGTGGGGGGGGGGGGGGGGGGGGGGTGGTGGTGATGGTGTTTAGGATGATTGTGGTGGTGGTGGTGATGATAATGGTGATGATGATGATAATTGTAATAGTGGTGGTGGTGATGATGATGTTTACGATGATTGTGGTGGTGATGATAATGGTGATGATGATGTTGACGATAATTCTAATAGTTGTGGTGTTGATGATAATAATGATGATGGTGATGATGATGATGATGATGATGATAATGGTGATGTCGATGATTGTGATGCTGGTAATGATGCTGGTGAAGGAAGTAGTGGTAATGATAGTTATGTAATGGTTATGGTTATGATGATACTAAGATACTTTAAACCCAGAAGAAACCTTAAACCTAACGGGAGTTTAGACTTTAGACGCTAATGAAGTTTCGCGGCTTGTCATAATGGTTAGGTATCTCGAATTAAGTTTCGCAGCTTGTGATCATGGTTACATATCTCGAATTAAGTTTCGCAGCTTGTCATCCTGTTTAGATATCTTTAATTAAGTTTCGCAGCTTGTCATCCTGGTTAGATATCTTTAATTAAGTTTCGCAGCTAGTCACCATGGTTAGGTATCTCGAATTAAGTTTTGCAGCTTGTCATCTTGGTTAGATATCTCGAATTAAGTTTCGCAGCTTGTCATCGTGGTTAGGTATCTCGAATTAAGTTTCGCAGCTTGTCATCGTGGTTAGGTATCTCGAATTAAATTTCGCAGCTTGTCATCATGGTTAGGTATCTCTAATTAAGTTTCGCAGCTTGTCACCATGGTTAGGTATCTCTAATTAAGTTTCGCAGCTTGTCACCATGGTTAGATATCTCTAATTAAGTTTCGCAGCTTGTCATCATGGTTAGATATCTCTAATTAAGTTTCGCAGCTTGTCACCATGGTTAGGTATCTCTAATTAAGTTTCGCAGCTTGTCATCGAATTAAGTTTCGCAGCTTGTCATCATGGTAGATATCTCTAATTAAGTTTCAAGGCTTGTCCTCGTGGTTAGGTATCTCGAATTAAGTTTCGCAGCTTGTCATCATGGTTAGATATCTCTAATTAAGTTTCGCAGCTTGTCATCATGGTTAGATATCTCTAATCAAGTTTCACAGCTTGTCCTCGTGGTTAGGTATCTCGAATTAAGTTTCGCAGCTTGTCATCATGGTTAGATATCTCTAATCAAGTTTCGCAGCTTGTCATCATGGTTAGATATCTCTAATTAAGTTTCGCAGCTTCTCACCATGGTTAGGTATCTGGAATTAACTTTCGCAGCTTATCATCGTGGTTAGGTATCCCGAATTAAGTTTCGCAGCTTGTCATCATGGTTAGATATCTCTAATTAAGTTTCGCAGCTTGTCATCATGGTTAGATATCTCTAATTAAGTTTCGCAGCTTCTCACCATGGTTAGGTATCTGGAATTAACTTTCGCAGCTTATCATCGTGGTTAGGTATCCCGAATTAAGTTTCGCAGCTTGTCATCATGGTTAGATATCTCTAATTAAGTTTCGCAGCTTGTCATCATGGTTAGATATCTGGAATTAAGTTTCGCAGCTTGTCATCATGGTAGATATATCTAATTAAGTTTCGCAGTTTGTCATCATGGTTAGGTATCTCTAATTAAGTTTCGCAGCTTGTCATCATGGTAGATATCTCTAGTTAAGTTTCGCAGTTTGTCATCATGGTTAGGTATCTCTAATTAAGTTTCGCAGCTTGTCATCATGGTAGATATTTCTAATTAAGTTTCGCAGTTTGTCATCATGGTTAGGTATCTCTGATTAAGTTTCGCAGCTTGTGATCATGGTTAGATATCTCTAATTAAGTTTCGCAGTTTGTCATCATGGTTAGATATCTCTAATTAGGTTTCGCAGCTTGTCATCATGGTTAGATATCTAGAATTAAGTTTCGCAGCTTGTCATCCTGGTTAGATATCTCTAATTAAGTTTCGCAGTTTGTCATCATGGTTAGGTATCTGGAATTACGTTTCGCAGTTTGTCATCATGGTTAGATATCTCTAATTAAGTTTCGCAACTTGTGATCATGGTTAGATATCTCTAATGAAGTTTCGCAGCTTGTCACCATGGTTAGGTATCTCGAATTAAGTTTCGCAGTTTGTCATCATGGTTAGATATTTCTAATTAAGTTTCGCAGCTTGTCATCATGGTTAGATATCTGGAATTAAGTTTCGCAGTTTGTCACCATGGTTAGGTATCTCTAATTAAGTTTCGCAGTTTGTCATCATGGTCTCTAATTAAGTTTCGCAGCTTGTCATCATGGTTAGATATCTCTAATTAAGTTTCGCAGTTTGTCATCATGGTTAGGTATCTCTAATTAAGTTTCGCAGCTTGTCATCATGGTTAGATATCTCTAATTAAGTTTCGCAGTTTGTCATCATGGTTAGGTATCTCTAATTAAGTTTCGCAGCTTGTCATCATGGTAGATATCTCTAATTAAGTTTCGCAGTTTGTCATCATGGTTAGATATCTCTAATTAAGTTTCGCAGCTTGTCATCATGGTTAGATATCTCTAATTAAGTTTCGCAGCTTGTCATCATGGTTAGATATCTCTAATTAAGTTTCGCAGCTTGTCATCATGGTTAGATATCTCTAATTAAGTTTCGCAGCTTGTCATCATGGTTAGATATCTCTAATTAAGTTTCGCAGCTTGTCATCATGGTTAGATATCTCTAATTAAGTTTCGCAGCTTGTCATCATGGTTAGATATCTCTAATTAAGTTTCGCAGCTTGTCATCATGGTTAGATATCTCTAATTAAGTTTCGCAGCTTGTCATCATGGTTAGATATCTCTAATTAAGTTTCGCAGCTTGTCATCATGGTTAGATATCTCTAATTAAGTTTCGCAGTTTGTCATCATGGTTAGATATCTCTAATTAAGTTTCGCAGCTTGTCATCATGGTTAGATATCTCTAATTAAGTTTCGCAGCTTGTCATCATGGTTAGATATCTCTAATTAAGTTTCGCAGCTTGTCATCATGGTTAGATATCTCTAATTAAGTTTCGCAGCTTGTCATCATGGTTAGATATCTCTAATTAAGTTTCGCAGCTTGTCATCATGGTTAGATATCTCTAATTAAGTTTCGCAGCTTGTCATCATGGTTAGATATCTCTAATTAAGTTTCGCAGCTTGTCATCATGGTTAGATATCTCTAATTAAGTTTCGCAGCTTGTCATCATGGTTAGATATCTCTAATTAAGTTTCGCAGCTTGTCATCATGGTTAGATATCTCTAATTAAGTTTCGCAGCTTGTCATCATGGTTAGATATCTGGAATTAAGTTTCGCAGTTTGTCACCATGGTTAGGTATCTCTAATTAAGTTTCGCAGTTTGTCATCATGGTTAGATATCTCTAATTAAGTTTCGCAGCTTGTGATCATGGTTAGGTATCTAGAATTAAGTTTCGCAGTTTGTCATCATGGTTAGGTATCTCTAATTAAGTTTCGCAGCTTGTCATCATGGTAGATATCTCTAATTAAGTTTCGCAGTTTGTCATCATGGCTAGGTATCTCTAATTAAGTTTCGCAGTTTGTCATCATGGTTAGATATCTCTAATTAAGTTTCGCAGCTTGTCATCATGGTTAGATATCTCTAATTAAGTTTCGCAGTTTGTCATCATGGTTAGGTATCTCTAATTAAGTTTCGCAGCTTGTCATCATGGTAGATATCTCTAATTAAGTTTCGCAGTTTGTCATCATGGTTAGGTATCTCTAATTAAGTTTCGCAGCTTGTCATCATGGTTAGATATCTCTAATTAAGTTTCGCAGTTTGTCATCATGGTAAGATATCTGTAATTAAGTTTCGCAGCTTGTCATCATGGTTAGATATCTCTAATTAAGTTTCGCAGTTTGTCTCATGGTTAGGTATCTCTAATTAAGTTTCGCAGCTTGTCATCATGGTTAGATATCTAGAATTAAGTTTCGCAGCTTGTCATCCTGGTTAGATATCTCTAATTAAGTTTCGCAGCTTGTCATCATGGTTAGATATCTCTAATTAAGTTTAGCAGCTTGTCATCATGGTTAGGTATCTCTAATTAAGTTTCGCAGCTTGTCATCATGGTTAGATATCTCTAATTAAGTTTCGCAGCTTGTCATCATGGTTAGATATCTCGAATTAAGTTTCGCAGCTTGTCATCCTGGTTAGATATCTCTAATTAAGTTTCGCAGCTTGTCATCATGGTTAGATATCTCTAATTAAGTTTCGCAGCTTGTCATCATGGTAGATATCTCTAATTAAGTTTCGCAGCTTGTCATCATGGTTAGATATCTCTAATTAAGTTTCGCAGCTTGTCATCATGGTTAGATATCTCTAATTAAGTTTCGCAGCTTGTCATCATGGTTAGGTATCTCGAATTACGTTTCGCAGCTTGTCATCATGGTTAGGTATCTCTAATTAAGTTTCGCAGCTTGTCATTATGGTTAGATATCTCTAATTAAGTTTCGCAGGTAGATATCTCTAATGTCATCAGTTGGTTAGGTATCTCTAATTAAGTTTCGCAGCTTGTCATCATGGTAGATATCTCTAATTAAGTTTCGCAGTTTGTCATCCCGGTTAGGTATCTCTAATTAAGTTTCGCAGCTTGTCATCATGGTTAGATATCTCTAATTAAGTTTCGCAGTTTGTCATCATGGTTAGATATCTCTAATTAAGTTTCGCAGCTTGTCATCATGGTTAGATATCTAGAATTAAGTTTTGCAGCTTGTCATCCTGGTTAGATATCTCTAATTAAGTTTCGCAGCTTGTCATTATGGTTAGATATCTCTAATTAAGTTTCGCAGTTTGTCATCATGGTTAGCTATCTCTAATTAAGTTTCGCAGCTTGTCATCATGGTTAGATATCAGGAATTATTTTTCGCAGCTTGTCATCCTGGTTAGATATCTCTAATTAAGTTTCGCAGCTTGTCACCATGGTTAGGTATCTCTAATTAAGTTTCGCAGTTTGTCATCATGGTTAGATATCTCTAATTAAGTTTCGCAGCTTGTGATCATTGTTGGATATCTCTAATTAAGTTTCGCAGCTTGTCATCATGGTTAGATATCTCTAATTAAGTTTCGCAGTTTGTCATCATGGTTAGGTATCTCTAATTAAGTTTCGCAGCTTGTCATCATGGTAGATATCTCTAGTTAAGTTTCGCAGTTTGTCATCATGGTTAGGTATCTCTAATTAAGTTTCGCAGCTTGTCATCATGGTAGATATCTCTAATTAAGTTTCGCAGTTTGTCATCATGGTTAGGTATCTCTGATTAAGTTTCTCAGCTTGTCATCATGGTTAGATATCTCTAATTAAGTTTCGCAGTTTGTCATCATGGTTAGATATCTCTAATTAGGTTTCGCAGCTTGTCATCATGGTTAGATATCTAGAATTAAGTTTCGCAGCTTGTCTTCCTGGTTAGATATCTCTAATTAAGTTTCGCAGTTTGTCATCATGGTTAGGTATCTGGAATTACGTTTCGCAGTTTGTCATCATGGTTAGATATCTCTAATTAAGTTTCGCACATTGTGATCATGGTTAGATATCTCTAATGAAGTTTCGCAGCTTGTCACCATGGTTAGGTATCTCGAATTAAGTTTCGCTGTTTGTCATCATGGTTAGATATTTCTAATTAAGTTTCGCAGCTTGTCATGGTTAGATATCTGGAATTAAGTTTCGCAGTTTGTCACCATGGTTAGGTATCTCTAATTAAGTTTCGCAGTTTGTCATCATGGTTAGATATCTCTAATTAAGTTTCGCAGCTTGTGATCATGGTTAGATATCTAGAATTAAGTTTCGCAGTTTGTCATCATGGTTAGGTATCTCTAATTAAGTTTCGCAGCTTGTCATCATTGTTAGATATCTCTAATTGAGTTTCGCAGTTTGTCATCATGGTAAGATATCTGTAATTAAGTTTCGCAGCTTGTCATCATGGTTAGATATCTAGAATTAAGTTTCGCAGCTTGTCATCCTGGTTAGATATCTCTAATTAAGTTTCGCAGCTTGTCATCATGGTTAGATATCTCTAATTAAGTTTCGCAGTTTGTCATCATGGTTAGCTATCTCTAATTAAGTTTCGCAGCTTGTCATCATGGTTAGATATCTGGAATTAAGTTTCGCAGCTTGTCATCCTGGTTGGATATCTCTAATTAAGTTTCGCAGCTTGTCACCATGGTTAGGTATCTCTAATTAAGTTTCGCAGTTTGTCATCATGGTTAGATATCTCTAATTTAGTTTCGCAGCTTGTGATCATGGTTAGATATCTCTAATTAAGTTTCGCAGCTTGTCATCATGGTTAGATATCTCTAATTAAGTTTCGCAGTTTGTCATCATGGTTAGGTATCTCTAATTAAGTTTCGCAGCTTGTCATCGTGGTTAGGTATCGCGAATTCTAAAGCTGGAAGTGGCTCAAGCCTTTCGTAATCAGCTCGTTAATTCTTTTTATCATTATGATCATCATCACCACCATCACCATTATTTTTGTTCTTTCTACTCTTTTGTTTTCTTTTTCTTCTATTTCTGCCGATCAAAAAAATTATCCTTTGTTTACATTGATTTACATTACACCAAGGAAAGGTGTTAACGTGAGGAATAGGGTATGTTTATTTTACACCATCTCTGTTACAGGGTGTTTACACTATTTATCAATATTTGATTTGATTAACACCGATCATTTATAGTGTATACACGCACGCAGTGCATATTGTACAAACAACGTGATAACCACCTGACACCGTTCCCACAATACTTTCAACATCCAGAAAAAAAGCTATTCCGGAACCGTCTTCCACCCACAATGAGTCTTAATAGCGTAGCGGGTCGGTGTAATCACACTACACAACAACTAATTAACCACGAACTCACTGTCCTGGACAGACATCCCATATAACTCAGATATGTTTTCAGGACAGCGTACTTGAACCTAAGTTAGATTATAATGACTCTAAAACTGAAATACTCTCAAATGTCAAGCCCCAGGGTCCCATAAGGTACAGAGTAGATTTAAAAAGTATTTCTGTTGTACATAGAAAATATCGAAATTTCTTCTTTGTGTTACAATCGTGATCATGTTTTAATATTCAGGAACTGGACGTTTTGGATCGGCATTCGTAAAACCGAGGACACGTCGAGTTGGGAGAACGTGGACGGAAGTGAGGTCACATTCTATAACTGGGACTGGGATCTGTTGCGGTCACGTGAGTCGGGACGCGACTGCGCAGTCTCCAGCACCGTGCTGCCTTATTGGTGGGGTCAGCATAACTGTTCCGAGGAACTACCTTCGCTGTGTGAACTAAAAGAGGGTAATTAAACCATGCTAGACCATTCTCACCTGCAAATTCTCCTACTCACCCCAAAAAACAACTAACCAAAACAAACGAAACAAAGCAGAAAAAAGAAGCTCATTCAAAAATAAAAGAAAGAACAAGAAAAACCAACAACAACAAAAACCAACAAACAAAACAAAGCACACACAAATAAACAAACAGTAAAAAACAAACAACAACAAAAAGCAACAAAACAAAACAAACAAAACAAAAACAACTAACAAACACACTAACAAAGTATAAAATTCCAGACATTTTTCTTTCATTAACCATCAACAAGTTATTAATCACTAACCCACTGTCCTAAACAGCTCAGATAGCTGAATTGTGTGCCCAGGACATCGTGCTCGAACCTTATTTGGATAGACGAAAGAAAATCAGCTTAAATGAAAGGTGTGTGCCCACGACAACGTACTTGAACTTTAATTCACTATAAGTATAAAATCAATCAAGTACTCAATGTTTTCCGTTTCAGGCGACTGTCGATATTTGTTGTTCACGAACTCGTCCCTAGTGGGCCACAACAAGAACATCTTTCTTCAGGTGAGCGTGTTCGTATGGGGTGTAGCTCAGTGGCAGAGTGTTCGTACGGGATATGCCTCAGTGGCAGTGTTCGTACGGGGTGTAGCTCAGTGGTAGAGTGTTCGTACGGGATATACCTCAGTGGTAGATTGTTCGCGCGTGATCTAGCTCAGTGGTAGAGTGTTCGTACGGGGTGTAGCTCAGTGGTAGAGTGAACACTCGCGCGGGATATAGCTCAGTGGTAGAGTGTTCGTACGGGATGTAGCTCAGTGGTAGAGTGTTCGTACGGGATGTAGCTCAGTGGTAGAGTGTTCGTACGGGATGTAGCTCAGTGGTAGAGTGTTCGTACGGGATGTAGCTCAGTGGCAGCGTGTTCGTACGGGATATAGCTCAGTGGTAGAATGTTCGTACGGGATGTAGCTCAGTGGTAGAATGTTCATACGGGATGTAGCTCAGTGGTCGAATGTTCGTACGGGATGTAGCTCAGTGGTAGTGTTGGCGCGGGATGTAGCTCAGTGGTAGAGTGAACACTAGCGCGGGATGTAACTCAGTGGTAGAGTGTTCGTACGGGATGTAGCTCAGTGGTAGAGTGTTCGTACGGGATGTAGCTCGGTGGTAGTGTTGGCGCGGAATGTAGCTCAGTGGTAGAGTATTCGTACGGGATGTAGCTCAGTGGTAGAGTGTTCGTACGGGATGTAGCTCAGTGGTAGAGTGTTCGTACGGGATGTAGCTCAGCGGTAGAGTGTTCGTACGGGATGTAGCTCAGTGGTAGTGTTGGCGCGGGATGTAGCTCAGTGGTAGAGTGTTCGTACGGGATGTAGCTCGGTGGTAGTGTTGGCGCGGGATGTAGCTCAGTGGTAGAGTATTCGTACGGGATGTAGCTCAGTGGTAGAGTGTTCGTACGGGATGTAGCTCAGTAGTAGAGTGTTCGTACGGGATGTAGCTCAGAGGTAGTGTTGGCGCGGGATGTAGCTCAGTGGTAGAGTGTTCGTACGGGATGTAGCTCAGTGGTAGAATGTTCGTACGGGATGTAGCTCAGTGGTAGTGTTGGCGCGGGATGTAGCTCAGTGGTAGAGTGTTCGTACGGGATGTAGCTCAGTGGTAGAGTGTTGGCGCGGGATCTAGCTCAGTGGTAGTGTTGGCGCGGGATGTAGCTCAGTGGTAGAGTGTTCGTACGGGATGTAGCTCAGTGGTAGAGTGTTCGTACGGGGTGTAGCTCAGTGGTAGAGTGAACACTCGCGCGGGATATAGCTCAGTGGTAGAGTGTTCGTACGGGATGTAGCTCAGTGGTAGAGTGTTCGTACTGGATGTAGCTCAGTGGTAGAGTGAACACTCGCGTGGGACATAGCTCAGTGGTAGTGTTCGTACGGGATGTAGCTCAGTGGTAGAGTGTTCGTACGGGATGTAGCTCAGTGGTAGAGTGTTGGCGCGGGATGTACCTCAGTGGTAGAGTGTTCGTACGGGATGTAGCTCAGTGGTAGAGTGTTCGTACGGGATGTACCTCAGTGGTAGAGTGTTCGTACGGGATGTAGCTCAGTGGTAGAGTGTTCGTACGGGATGTAGCTCAGTGGTAGAGTGTTCGTACGGGATGTAGCTCAGTGGTAGAGTGTTCGTACGGGATGTAGCTCAGTGGTAGAGTGTTCGTACGGGATGTAGCTCAGTGGTAGAGTGTTCGTACGGGATGTAGCTCAGTGGTAGAGTGTTTGCGCGTGATGTAGCTCAGTGGTAGAGTGTTCGTACGGGGTGTAGCTCAGTGGTAGTGTTGGCACGGGATGTAGCTCAGTGGTAAAGTGAACACTCGCGCGGGATGTAGCTCAGTGGTAGAGTGTTCGAACGAGATGTACCTCAGTGGTAGAGTGTTCGCGCGGGATGTAGCTCAGTGGTGGAGTGTTCGCGCGGGATGTAGCTCAGTGGTCGAATGTTCGTACGGGGTGTAGCTCAGTGGTCGAATGTTCATATGGGATGTAGCTCAGTGGTAGAGTGTTCGCGCGGGATGTAGCTCAGTGGTAGTGTTTGTACGGGGTGTAGCTCAGTGGTCGAATGTTCGTACGGGGTGTAGCTCAGTGGTAGAATGTTCGTACGGGGTGTAGCTCAGAGGTAGATTGTTCGTACGGGGTGTAGCTCAGTGGTAGAATGTTCGCGCGGGATGTAGCTCAGTGGCAATGTTCGCGCGGGATGTAGCTCAGTGGCAATGTTCGTGCGGGATGTAGCTCAGTGGCAATGTTCGCGCTGGATCCAGCTCAGTGGTAGAATGTTCGTACGGGGTGTAGTTCTGTGGTAGAATGTTCGTACGGGATGTAGCTCAGTGGCAGTGTTCGCGCGGGATGTAGCTCAGTGGTAGAATGTTCATACGGGATGTAGCTCAGTGGTAGAATGTTCGTACGGGGTGTAGCTCAGTGGCAGTTTTCGTGCGGGATGTAGCTCAGTGGCAGTGTTCGCGCGGGATGTAGCTCTGTGGCAAATTTCGCGCGAGATGTAGGTCTGTGGCAAATTTCGCACGAGATATAGCTCAGTGGCAATGTTCGCACTGGATGCAGCTCAGTGGTAGAATGTTCGTACGGGGTGTAGTTCAGTGGTAGAATGTTCGTGCGGGATGTACCTCAGTGGCAGTGTTCGCGTGGGATGTAGCTCAGTGGCAGTGTTCGTGCGGGATGTAGCGCAGTGGTAGAATGTTCATACGAGATGTAGCTCAGTGTTAGAATGTTTGTACGGGGTGTAGCTCAGTGGCAGTGTTCGCGCAGGATGTAGCTCAGTGGCAGTGTTCGCACGGGATGTAGCTCAGTGGTACAATGTTCATACGGGATGTAGCTCAGTGGTATAATGTTCGTACGGGATGTAGCTCAGTGGTAGAGTGTTCGCGCGGGATGTAACTCAGTGGTAGAATGTTTGTGCGGGATATAGCTCTGTGGCAAATTTTGTGCGGGATGTAGTTCAGTGGCAATGTTCGCGCGGGATGTAGCTCAGTGGCAATGTTCGTGCGGGATATAGCTCAGTGGCAATGTTCGCGCTGTATGCAGCTCAGTGTTAGAATGTTCGTACGGGGTGTAGCTCAGTGGCAGTGTTCGCGCGGGATGTAGCTCAGTGGCAGTGTTCGCACGGGATGTAGCTCAGTGGTACAATGTTCATACGGGATGTAGCTCAGTGGTATAATGTTCGTACGGGATGTAGCTCAGTGGTAGAGTGTTCGCGCGGAATGTAGCTCAGTGGTAGAATGTTCGCGCGGGATGTAGCTCAGTGGTAGAATGTTTGTGCGTGATATAGCTCTGTGGCAAATTTTGTGCGGGATGTAGCTCAGTGGCAATGTTCGCGCGGGATGTAGCTCAGTGGCAATGTTCGTGCGGGATATAGCTCAGTGGCAATGTTCGCGCTGTATGCAGCTCAGTGTTAGAATGTTCGTACGGGATGTAGCTCAGTGGCAGTGTTCGCGCGGGATGTAGCTCAGTGGCAGTGTTCGTGCAGGATGTAGCTCATTGGTAGAATGTTCGTACGAGGTGTAGCTCAGTGGTAGAATGTTCGTACCGGGTGTAGCTCAGAGGTAGAATGTTCGTACGGGGTGTAGCTCAGTAGCAGAGTGTTCGTACGGGGTGTAGCTCAGTGGCAGAGTGTTTGTACGGGGTGTAGCTCAGTGGCAGAATGTTCGTACGGGGTGTAGCTCAGTGGTAAGATTGTTCGCGCGGGATGTAGCTCAGTGGCAGTGGTAGTGTTCGCGCAGGATGTAGCTCAGTGGCAGAGTTCATACGGGGTGTAGCTCAGTGGTAGAATGTTCGCGCGGGATGTAGCTCAGTGGCAATGTTCGCGCGGGATGTAGCTCAGTGGCAATGTTCGTGCGGGATGTAGCTCAGTGGCAATGTTCGCGCTGGATCCAGCTCAGTGGTAGAATGTTCGTACGGGGTGTAGTTCTGTGGTAGAATGTTCGTACGGGATGTAGCTCAGTGGCAGTGTTCGCGCGGGATGTAGCTCAGTGGTAGAATGTTCATACGGGATGTAGCTCAGTGGTAGAATGTTCGTACGGGATGTAGCTCAGTGGCAGTTTTCGTGCGGGATGTAGCTCAGTGGCAGTGTTCGCGCGGGATGTAGCTCTGTGGCAAATTTCGCGCGAGATGTAGGTCTGTGGCAAATTTCGCACGAGATATAGCTCAGTGGCAATGTTCGCACTGGATGCAGCTCAGTGGTAGAATGTTCGTACGGGGTGTAGTTCAGTGGTAGAATGTTCGTGCGGGATGTACCTCAGTGGCAGTGTTCGCGTGTGATGTAGCTCAGTGGCAGTGTTCGTGCGGGATGTAGCGCAGTGGTAGAATGTTCATACGGGATGTAGCTCAGTGGCAGTGTTCGCGCGGGATGTAGCTCAGTGGTAGAATGTTCGTACGGGGTGTAGCTCAGTGGTAGAATGTTCGTACGGGGTGTAGCTCAGTGGCAGAATGTTCGTACGGGGTGTAGCTCAGTAGCAGTGTTCGTACGGGGTGTAGCTCAGTGGCAGAGTGTTTGTACGGGGTGTAGCTCAGTGGCAGAATGTTCGTACGGGGTGTAGCTCAGTGGTAAGATTGTTCATACAATGGTCAGTGGTAGTGTTCGCGCAGGATGTAGCTCAGTGGCAGAGTTCGTACGGGGTGTAGCTCAGTGGTAGAATGTTCGTACGGGGTGTAGCTCAGTGGTAGAATGTTTGTACGGGGTGTAGCTCAGTGGTAGAATGTTCGTACGGGGTGTAGCTCAGTGGTAGAATGTTCGTACGGGGTGTAGCTCAGTGGCAGAATGTTCGTACGGGATATAGCTCAGTGGTAAAGTGTTCGTACGGGATGTAGCTCAGTGGTAGTGTTGGCGCGGGATGTAGCTCAGTGGTAGAGTGTTCGTACGGGATGTAGCTCAGTGGCAGTGTTCGCGCGGGATGTAGCTCAGTGGTGGAGTGTTCGCGCCGGATGTAGCTCAGTGGTAGAATGTTCGTACGGGGTGTAGCTCAGTGGTCGAATGTTCATACGGGATGTAGCTCAGTGGCAGTGTTCGCACGGGATGTAGCTCAGTGGCAGTCTTCGCGCAGGATGTAGCTCAGTGGTAGAATGTCCGTACGGGGTGTAGCTCAGTGGTAATATTGTTCATATGAGGTGTAGCTCAGTGGTAGTGTTAGCGCGGGATGTAGCTCAGTGGCAGTGTTCGTACGGGGTGTAGGTCAGTGGTAGAGTGTTCATATGGGATGTAGCTCAGTGGTAGAATGTTCTCGCGGGATGTAGCTCAGTGGCAAATTTCGCGCTAGATGTAGCTCAGTGGCAATGTTCGCGCGGGATGTAGCTCAGTGGCAATGTTCGTGCGGGATGCAGCTCAGTGGTAGAGTGCACACTCTCGCGGGATATAGCTCAGTGGTAGAGTGTTCGTACGGGAAGTAGCTCAGTGGTAGAGTGTTGGCGCGGGATGTAGCTCAGTGGTAGAGTGTTCGTTCGGGATGTCGCTCAGTAGTAGAATGTTCGCGCGGGATGTAGGTCTGTGCAAATTTCACGCGAGATGTAGCTCAGTGGCAATGTTCGCGCGGGATGCAGCTCAGTGGTACAATGTTCCCGCGGGATGTAGCTCTGTGCCAAATTTCGCGCGAGATGTAGCTCAGTGGCAATGTTTGCGCTGGATGCAGCTCAGTTGTAGAATGTTCGTATGGGGTGTAGCTCAGTGGTAAGATTGTTCATATGAGGTGTAGCTCAGAGGCAGTGTTCGTACGGGGTGTAGGTCAGTGGTAGATTGTTCGTACGGGGTGTAGCTCAGTAGTAGAATGTTTGTACGGGGTGTAGCTCAGTGGTAGAATGTTCTCGCAGGATGTAGCTCGGTGGTAGTGTTCGTACGGAGTGTAGCTCAGTGGTAGAGTGTTCATATGGGATGTAGCTCAGTGGTAGAATGTTCTCGCGGGATGTAGCTCAGTGGCAAATTTCGCGTGGGATGTAGCTCAGTGGCAATGTTCGTGCGGGATGTAGCTCAGTGGCAATGTTTGCGCTGGATGCAGCTCAGTGGTAGAGTGAACACTCTCGCGGGATATAGCTCAGTGGTAGAGTGTTTGTACGGGAAGTAGCTGAGTGGTAGAGTGTTGGCGCGGGATGTAGCTCAGTGGTAGAGTTTTCGTACGGGATGTCGCTCAGTGGTACAATGTTCCCGCGGGCTGTAGCTCTGTGGCAAATTTCGCGCGAGATGTAGGTCTGTGCCAAATTTCGCACGAGATGTAGCTCAGCGGCTATGTTCGCGCTGGATGCAGCTCAGTGGTAGAATGTTCGTACGGGGTGTAGTTCAGTTGTAGAATGTTCGTACGGGATGTACCTCAGTGGCAGTGTTCGCGTGGGATGTAGCTCAGTGGCAGTGTTCGTGCGGGATGTAGCTCAGTGGTAGAATGTTCGTACGGAATGTAGCTCAGTGGCAGTGTTTGCGCGAGATGTAGCTCAGTGGTAGAATGTTCGTATGGGGTGTAGCTCAGTGGTACAATGTTCGTACGGGGTGTAGCTCAGTGGTAGAATGTTCGTACGGGGTGTAGCTCAGTGGCAGAGTGTTCGTACGGGGTGTAGCTCAGTGGCAGAATGTTCGTACGGGGTGTAGCTCAGTGGCAGAATGTTCGTACGGGGTGTAGCTCAGTGGTAGAATGTTCGTACGGGGTGTAGCTCAGTGGCAGTGTTCGCGCGGGATGTAGCTCAGTGGCAGTGTTCGCGCGGGATGTAGCTCAGTGGTACAATGTTCATATGGGATGTAGCTCAGTGGTAGAATGTTCGTACGGGATGTAGCTCAGTGGTAGAATGTTTGTGCGGGATGTAGCTCTGTGGCAAATTTCGCGCGGGATGTAGCTCAGTGGCAATGTTCATGCTGGATGTAGCTCAGTGGCAGTGTTCGCGCGGGATGTAGCTCAGTAGTAGAATGTTCGTACGAGGTGTAGCTCAGTGGTAGAATGTTCGTACGGGATGTAGGTCAGTGGCAGTGTTCGCGCTGGATGTAGCTCAGTGGCAGTGTTCGCGCGGGATATAGCTCAGTGGTAGAATGTTTGTACGGGATGTAGCTCAGTGGTAGAATGTTCGTACGGAATGTAGCTCAGTGGCAGTGTTTGCGCGAGATGTAGCTCAGTGGTAGAATGTTCGTACGAGGTGTAGCTCAGTGGTAGAATGTTCGTACCGGGTGTAGCTCAGTGGTAGAATGTTCGTACGGGGTGTAGCTCAGTAGCAGAGTGTTTGTACGGGGTGTAGCTCAGTGGCAGAATGTTCGTACGGGGTGTAGCTCAGTGGTAAGATTGTTCATACGGGGTGTAGCTCAGTGGTAGTGTTCGCGCAGGATGTAGCTCAGTGGCAGAGTTCGTACGGGGTGTAGCTCAGTGGTAGATTGTTCGTACGGGGTGTAGCTCAGTGGTAGAATGTTTGTACGGGGTGTAGCTCAGTGGTAGAATGTTCGCGCGGGATGTAGCTCAGTGGTAGTGTTCGTACGGGGTGTAGCTCAGTGGTAGAGTGTTCGCGCGTGATCTAGCTCAGTGGTAGAGTGTTCGTACGGGATATAGCTCAGTGGTAGAGTGTTCGTACGGGATGTAGCTCAGTGGTTGAATGTTCATACGGGATGTAGCTCAGTGTCAGTGTTCGCGCGGGATGTAGCTCAGTGGCAGTGTTCACGCGGGATGTAGCTCAGTGGTGGAGTGTTCGCGTGGGATGTAGCTCAGTGGTAGAATGTTCGTTTGGGGTGTAGCTCAGTGGCAGTGTTTGCGCGGGATGTAGCTCAATGGGAGTGTTCGCGCGGGATGTAGGTCAGTGGTAGAATGTTCGTACGGGGTGTAGCTCAGTAGCAGAGTGTTCGTACGGGGTGTAGCTCAGTGGCAGAATGTTCGTACGGGGTGTAGCTCAGTGGTAAGATTGTTCGTACGGGATGTAGCTCAGTGGTCGAATGTTCATACGGGATGTAGCTCAGTGGCAGTGTTTGCGCGGGATGTAGCTCAGTGGTAGAATGTTCATACGGGATGTAGCTAAGGTCTCACTACACAGATCACTTCCGGGTCAGAGTTCATTGATGACGGTCCACTATAGTTCCTAATTGTGACACATGATATGGTTAACATATTCACTTCTAGGAAATGGTGAAGAATTAAAACAATATGTATGTTTAATGGTAAGCCTTCTGGCTGTATTTTGCCCATGTTATTTTGTAATATTGTGCATCGACCTTTTGGGACATGGGTATATAGCACAAGTGACAGCCGGAGTGAATCGGTTAATGAACCACCTGTTCGGGCCGGTACTACAGCCAGATGCGGTCGTATGGCAAAAAATCTGAGACGGAAATGTTCTCAATTTTGGAGTGAAAATAAATGCTAATATAATGTATGTTCGCAATGGTGTATGTTGTTAGTGCCAACGAGAACCCGTTCTATGGGCAAGCTTCGCTTGAAGTTGGGCAGTTTAACATGGGTTTCAATTGCAGATGACATCCGTGTAGTGAGACCTCAGTGGTAGAATGTTCGTACGGGGTGTAGCTCAGTGGCAGTGTTCGCGCGGGATGTAGCTCAGTGGTAGAATGTTCGTACGGGGTGTAGCTCAGTAGCAGAGTGTTCGTACGGGGTGTAGCTCAGTGGCAGAGTGTTTGTACGGGGTGTAGCTCAGTGGCAGAATGTTCGCGCGTGATCTAGCTCAGTGGTAGAGTGTTCGTATGGGATGTAGCTCAGTGGTAGTGTTGGCGCGGGATGTAGCTCAGTGGTAGAGTGTTCGTACGGGATGTAGCTCAGTGGTAGAGTGTTCGTGCGGGATGTAGTCAGTGGTGGAGTGTTTGCGCGGGATGTAGCTCAGTGGTCGAATGTTCATACGGGATGTAGCTCAGTGGCAGTGTTCGCGCGGGATGTACCTCAGTGGCAGTGTTCGCGCGGGATGTAGCTCAGTGGTGGAGTGTTCGCGCGGGATGTAGCTCAGTGGTAGAATGTTCGCGCGGGATGTAGCTCAGTGGTAGAATGTTCATACGGGATGTAGCTCAGTGGTCGAATGTTCATACGGGATGTAGCTCAGTGGCAGTGTTCGCGCGGGATGTAGCTCAGTGGTAGAATGTTCATACGGGATGTAGCTCAGTGGTAGAATGTTCGTTCGGGGTGTAGCTCTGTGGCAGTGTTCGCGCGGGATGTAGCTCAGTGGCAGTGTTCGCGCGGGATGTAGCTCAGTGGTAGAATGTTCGTACGGGGTGTAGCTGAGTGTTCGAATGTTCGTACGGGGTGTAGCTCAGTGGTAGAATGTTCGTACGGGGTGTAGCTCAGTGGCAGAGTGTTCGTACGGGGTGCAGCTCAGTGGCAGAGTGTTCATACGGGGTGTAGCTCAGTGGTAAGATTGTTCATATGGGGTGTAGCTCAGTGGTAGTGGTCGCGCAGGATGTAGCTCAGTGGCAGAGTTCGTACGGGGTGTAGCTCAGTGGTAGATTGTTCGTACGGGGTGTAGCTCAGTGGTAGAATGTTTGTACGGGGTGTAGCTCAGTGGTAGAATGTTCGCGCGGGATGTAGCTCAGTGGTAGTGTTCGTACGGGGTGTAGCTCAGTGGTAGAGTGTTCGCGCGTAATCTAGCTCAGTGGTAGAGTGTTCGTACGGGATATAGCTCAGTGGTAGAGTGTTCGTATGGGATGTAGCTCACTGGTAGTGTTGGCGCGGGATGCAACTCAGTGGTAGAGTGTTCGTACGGGATGTAGCTCAGTGGTAGAGTGTTCGTACGAGATGTACCTCAGTGGTAGGTGTTCGCGCGGGATGTAGCTCAGTGGTAGAATGTTCGTACGGGGTGTAGCTCAGTGGTAAAATGTTCGTACGGGATGTAGCTCAGTGGCAGTGTTCGCGCGGGATGTAGCTCAGTGGCAGTGTTCGCGCGGGATGTAGCTCAGTGGCAGTGTTCGCGCGGGATGTAGCTCAGTGGCAGTGTTCGCGCAGGATGTAGCTAAGTGGTAGAATGTTCATACGGGATGTAGCTCAGTGGTAAAATGTTCGTACGGGGTGTAGCTCAGTGGCAGTGTTCGCGCGGGATGTAGCTCAGTGGTAGTGTTCGTACGGGATGTAGCTCAGTGGTAGAATGTTCGTACGGGGTGTAGCTCAGTGGCAGAGTGTTCATACGGGGTGTAGCTCACTGGCAGAATGTTCGTACGGGGTGTAGCTCAGTGGTAAGATTGTTCATACGAGGTGTAGCTCAGTGGTAGTGTTCGCGCGGGATGTAGCTCAGTGGCAGTGTTCGTACGGGGTGTAGGTCAGTGGTAGATTGTTCGTACGGGGTGTAGCTCAGTAGTAGAATGTTTGTACGGGGTGTAGCTCAGTGGTAGAATGTTCTCGCGGGATGTAGCTCAGTGGTAGTGTTCGTACGGGGTGTAGCTCAGTGGTAGAGTGTTCATATGGGATGTAGCTCAGTGGTAGAATGTTCGCGCGGGATGTAACTCAGTGGCAAATTTCGCGCTAGATGTAGCTCAGTGGGAATGTTCGCGCGGTATGTAGCTCAGTGGCAATGTTCGTGCGGGATGTAGCTCAGTGGCAATGTTCGCGCTTGATGCAGCTCAGTGGTAGAGTGAACACTCTCGCGGGATATAGCTCAGGGGTAGAGTGTTCGTACGGGAAGTAGCTCAGTGGTAGAGTGTTGGCGCTGGATGTAGCTCAGAGGTAGAGTGTTCGTACGGGATGTCGCTCAGTAGTAGAATGTTCGCGCGGGATGTAGTTCTGTGGCAAATTTCACGCGAGATGCAGTTCAGTTGCAATGTTCGCGCGGGATGTAGCTCAGTGGCAATGTTCGCGCTGGATGCAGCTCAGTGGTAGAATGTTCGTACGAGGTGTAGTTCAGTGGTAGAATGTTCGCGCGGGATGTACCTCAGTGGCAGTGTTCGCGCGGGATGTAGCTCAGTGGTGGAGTGTTCGCGCGGGATGTAGCTCAGTGGTAGAATGTTAGCGCGGGATGTAGCTCAGTGGTAGAATGTTCATACGGGATGTAGCTCAGTGGTCGAATGTTCATACGGGATGTAGCTCAGTGGCAGTGTTCGCGCGGGATGTAGCTCAGTGGTAGAATGTTCATACGGGATGTAGCTCAGTGGTAGAATGTTCGTACGGGGTGTAGCTCAGTGGCAGTGTTCGCGCGGGATGTAGCTCAGTGGCAGTGTTCGCGCGGGATGTAGCTCAGTGGTAGAATGTTCGTACGGGGTGTAGCTGAGTGTTCGAATGTTCGTACGGGGTGTAGCTCAGTGGTAGAATGTTCGTACGGGGTGTAGCTCAGTGGCAGAGTGTTCGTACGGGGTGTAGCTCAGTGGCAGAGTGTTCGTACGGGGTGTAGCTCAGTGGTAAGATTGTTCATACGAGGTGTAGCTCAGTGGTAGTGTTCGCGCAGGATGTAGCTCAGTGGCAGAGTTCGTACGGGGTGTAGCTCAGTGGTAGATTGTTCGTACGGGGTGTAGCTCAGTGGTAGAATGTTTGTACGGGGTGTAGCTCAGTGGTAGAATGTTCGCGCGGGATGTAGCTCAGTGGTAGTGTTCGTACGGGGTGTAGCTCAGTGGTAGAGTGTTCGCGCGTAATGTAGCTCAGTGGTAGAGTGTTCGTACGGGATGTAGCTCAGTGGTAGAGTGTTCGTATGGGATGTAGCTCACTGGTAGTGTTGGCGCGGGATGCAGCTCAGTGGTAGAGTGTTCGTACGGGATGTAGCTCAGTGGTAGAGTGTTCGTACGAGATGTAGCTCAGTGGTAGAATGTTCGCGCGGGATGTAGCTCAGTGGTAGAATGTTCGTACGGGGTGTAGCTCAGTGGTCGAATGTTCGTACGGGATGTAGCTCAGTGGTAGCTCAGTGGCAGTGTTCGCGCGGGATGTAGCTCAGTGGTAGAATGTTCGTACGGGGTGTAGCTCAGTGGTCGAATGTTCATACGGGATGTAGCTCAGTGGCAGTGTTCGCGCGGGATGTAGCTCAGTGGCAGTGTTCGCGCAGGATGTAGCTCAGTGGTAGAATGTTCATACGGGGTGTAGCTCAGTGGTAGAATGTTCGTACGGGGTGTAGCTCAGTGGTAGAATGTTTGTACGGGGTGTAGCTCAGTGGTAGAATGTTCGCGCGGGATGTAGCTCAGTGGTAGTGTTCGTACGGGGTGTAGCTCAGTGGTAGAGTTCGTTCGCGCGTAATGTAGCTCAGTGGTAGAATGTTCGTACGGGATGTAGCTCAGTGGTAGAATGTTCGTACGGGATGTAGCTCAGTGGTAGAGTGTTCGCGCGGGATGTAGCTCAGTGGTAGAGTGTTCGTACGGGATGTAGCTCAGTGGTAGAATGTTCGTACGGGATGTAGCTCAGTGGCAGTGTTCGCGCGGGATGTAGCTCAGTGGTAGAATGTTCGTACGGGGTGTAGCTCAGTGGTCGGGGTAGTTCATACGGGAGTAGCTCAGTGGCAGTGTTCGCGCGGGATGTAGCTCAGTGGCAGTGTTCGTACGGGATGTAGCTCAGTGGTAGAATGTTCGTACGGGGTGTAGCTCAGTGGTAGAATGTTCGTACGGGGTGTAGCTCAGTGGCAGTGTTCGCGCGGGATGTAGCTCAGTGGCAGTGTTCGCGCGGGATGTAGCTCAGTGGTAGAATGTTCATACGGGATGTAGCTCAGTGGCAGTGTTCGCGCGGGATGTAGCTCAGTGGCAGTGTTCGCGCGGGATGTAGCTCAGTGGTAGAATGTTCGTACGGGGTGTAGCTGAGTATTCGAATGTTCGTACGGGGTGTAGCTCAGTGGTAGAATGTTCGTACGGGGTGTAGCTCAGTGGTAAGATTGTTCATACGAGGTGTAGCTCAGTGGTAGTGTTCGCGCGGGATGTAGCTCAGTGGCAGTGTTCGTACGGGGTGTAGGTCAGTGGTAGATTGTTCGTACGGGGTGTAGCTCAGTAGTAGAATGTTTGTACGGGGTGTAGCTCAGTGGTAGAATGTTCTCTCGGGATGTAGCTCAGTGGTAGTGTTCGTACGGGGTGTAGCTCAGTGGTAGAGTGTTCATATGGGATGTAGCTCAGTGGTAGAATGTTCGCGCGGGATGTAACTCAGTGGCAAATTTCGCGCTAGATGTAGCTCAGTGGGAATGTTCGCGCGGGATGTAGCTCAGTGGCAATGTTCGTGCGGGATGTAGGTCAGTGGCAATGTTCGCGCTTGATGCAGCTCCGTGGTAGAGTGAACACTCTCGCGGGATATAGCTCAGGGGTAGAGTGTTCGTACGGGAAGTAGCTCAGTGGTAGAGTGTTGGCGCTGGATGTAGCTCAGAGGTAGAGTGTTCGTACGGGATGTCGCTCAGTAGTAGAATGTTCGCGCGGGATGTAGCTCTGTGGCAAATTTCACGCGAGATGCAGTTCAGTTGCAATGTTCGCGCGGGATGTAGCTCAGTGGCAATGTTCGCGCTGGATGCAGCTCAGTGGTAGAATGTTCGTACGAGGTGTAGTTCAGTGGTAGAATGTTCGTACGGGATGTAGCTCAGTGGCAGTGTTCGCGCTGGATGTAGCTCAGTGGTAGTGTTCGCGCGGGATGTAGGTCAGTGGTAGAATGTTTGTACGGGATGTAGCTCAGTGGTAGAAAGTTCGTACGGGGTGTAGCTCAGTGGCAGTGTTCGCGTGGGATGTAGCTCAGTGGCAGTGTTCGTGCAGGATGTAGCTCAGTGGTAGAATGTTCGTACGGGGTGTAGCTCAGTAGCAGAGTGTTCGTACGGGGTGTAGCTCAGTGGCAGAGTGTTTGTACGGGGTGTAGCTCAGTGGCAGAATGTTCGTACGGGGTGTAGCTCAGTGGTAGTGTTCGCGCAGGATGTAGCTCAGTGGCAGAGTTCGTACGGGGTGTAGCTCAGTGGTAGAATGTTCGTACGGGGTGTAGCTCAGTGGTAGAATGTTTGTACGGGGTGTAGCTCAGTGGTAGAGTGTTCGTACGGGGTGTAGCTCAGTGGTAGAGTGTTCGCACGGGATGTAGTCAGTGGTGGAGTGTTTGCGCTGGATGTAGCTCAGTGGTCGAATGTTCATACGGGATGTAGCTCAGTGGCAGTGTTCGCGCGGGATGTAGCTCAGTGGCAGTGTTCACGCGGGATGTAGCTCAGTGGTGGAGTGTTCGCGCGGGATGTAGCTCAGTGGTAGAATGTTCGTACGGGGTGTAGCTCAGTGGTCGAATGTTCATACGGGACATAGCTCAGTTGTAGTCTTCGTGCGGGATATAGCTCAGTGGCAGTGTTCGTACGGGGCATAGCTCAGTGGCTGTGTTCGTGCAGGATATAGCTCAGTGGTAGTGTTCGTACGGGGCATAGCTCAGTGGCAGTGTTCGTATGGGGCATAGCTTAGTGGTAGTGTTCGTACGGGGCATAGCTCAGTGGTAGTGTTCGTACGCGGTATAGCTCAGTGGAAGTCTTCGTGCAGGATATAGCTCAGTGGCAGTGTTCGTATGGGGCATAGCTCAGTTGTAGTCTTCGTACGGGGCATAGCTCAGTTGTAGTCTTCGTGCGGGATATAGCTCAGTGGCAGTGTTCGTACGGGGCATAGCTCAGTGGCAGTGTTCGTACGGGGCATAGCTCAATGGCAGTGTTGGTACTGGTCATAGCTCAGTGGCAGTGTTCGTACGGGGTATAGCTCAGTAGCAGTTTTCGCGCGGGATGTAGTCTCGCTGTATTCGCTATATTAATGTCCGATATCAAAACAGTAGTTTGTTATTCTCTATTTTCAGGCAGTACTTTGTTGTGTGATTTAGAAGGTCCACCGCTGTGTGGCCCTACATTTAAAATGTGTTAACATGTCGTTAACTCCACCCTTCGTGTCCTCTCCCCCAGGTGAGTGTGTCGACGTGCGAGGCGCTGTGTTCGAACGAGACGCGATACGAGTGCCGCTCCTTCCTGTACGACCCCGTCCAGCGAGTGTGCACCCTCACCGACTCGGAGCGATACACACACATGAGCGACTTCCGCCTCAACACCGACATAGAGCGCGTCTACTACCACAGGACATGTGATACAGGTTCGCACGGCTCCTCGAAACTCGCTGTCTGTCTGTGTGTCCGTGGCCGTGTTCGTGTGTGTGTGTGTCCGTGAGTGTGTGTGTGCGTGCGTGCGCACGTGTGTGTGTGTGTTTGTCTGTATCCGTGCCCGTGTGTGTGCGTTCCTGCGTGTTTGTGTCTGTGTGCGTGTGTTTGTGTGTGTATATATATATATATATATATATATATATATATATATATATATATGTGTGTGTGTGTGTGTGTGTGTGTGTGTATGTGTGTGTGTGTGTATATATATATATATATATATATATATGTGTGTGTGTGTCTATGTATGTGTCTGTATGCGCATGCGTATGTGTGTGTGTCTGTCTGTGTGTGGGGTGGGGGGGGGGGGGTGTGGCTAGTTGTCATCATAGTAATGTACAAAGGTCCAATGGATACTTTTTGGATTATAAATAACCGGGAACAGAATAATTATACAGTTCAATGTTTGGTTTGTCTAACGACACCACTGAAGCACATTGATTAATTAACCATATGCTATTGGATGTCAAACAATTATGACACGTAATCATCTGAGGAAACTCGCTTATGCACTTTTACACAGACAGAAAAGCACATAACACGGCCTTTGTCCAATTGTGGTGCACCGGTTGGAACGAGAAAAACCCCCAATTAGTTCAATGGATCCACCGCAGTGGTTCGATCTTCCAACGCAAGCACCTTAAGCGAGCACTCAGCCGACTGAGCTAACCCCCCTCCACTCGCTTAAGATGTAATTGTCCAGTCACACTTGAAGACTTTTCTTTTTTGTTCCAACCAGTGTAACTTAACTAGTATATCAAAGGTCGTGGTATGTGTTGTCATTACAACAACTTTCAAACTATGAACATGAAGTATGATTTGAGAATTGTGTTGAAATAAGGTTAAATAACACGTTCTCAAATGATACTTCAATTTTAAAGTTAACTGGTTGTTGGCTAACATTCTGGGACGAGTATATAATTATATGAAAGTGAACTCAAACGAATTTTGTTTGCGGTTCAGCAGAATAAGCCTAAGTGTCGACAACGGATGTCTTCTGAAACGGTCTGGACCAAGTGTTCAAATAACAATATGGCTCACATCAAACAGTGGTAATTTCAAAGTGTTGAGGTGTTGTTACTTTGTACGCCCACCCCCACCCCCCTACCCCCCAAATTTAAAAAACTAAATAATAATAATAAAGTATCCTACTGGTCACTGGTCAGCGTGCGTGTCCATTTTGACCTTGAACATCAACATTTGTTTTTTTCAAGTTTATTTCAGTAGCTACAACAGCGTCATCTATACCAGCATTAATGTCGCGTCGCCTCAAACAATAAATTAATTCAAATTCTCTGTCATCCCCTCCTAAGGGACGAAGACATAACACCCCTAAATATAACCAACTTTTCTGTGCAGTCGATGCTTTTCAAACAAGAAAAGAAAAGAAAAAGAAAGATAGAATCAATTTTGACCAGAGACCGAATATATTTTTTAATACCTAAAATTTCCGATGTGCGCCGAAAGTTAGTCATATTCAGAACAAGCTGTTGTTAAGCACACCCGATATGTGTTCGACTTGTTACCTAAGTCAGCAAATCAATATGATATATGTACATATGTGCGACAGATCACAGGAAGTCTAACATCCGGTTTGGAAATGACGTTTACTTCAAGTCGTATCACCTGTTCCTCCTCCCACTGTCGTTAATGCCTTTCATACCAGCAGCATCTCAACAGATAATTATAGGTTTTATCTCTTACAGGTTACATCATGCAAAACTCTACGGATCCCCCTCCGGTGGAAATCACGTCCACTCCAGTGTTGAGGTCATCACCCAGTGGTAATACATCCACATCACCCAGTGGTCATATCATATCACCATCTACATCCACATCACCCAGTGGTCATATCATATCACCATCTACATCCACATCACCCAGTGGTAATATCATATCACCATCTACACCCACATCACCCAGGGTAATATCATATCACCATCTACATCCACATCACCCAGTGGTAATATCATATCACCATCTACACCCACATCACCCAGGGTAATATCATATCACCATCTATATCACCCACATCACCCAGTGGTAATATCATATCACCATCTACACCCACATCACCCAGGGTAATATCATATCACCATCTACACCCACATCACCCAGTGGTAATATCATATCACCCAGTGGTAATATCATATCACCATCTACATCCACATCACCCAGTGGTAATATCATATCACCATCTACACCCACATCACCCAGTGGTAATATCATATCACCATCTACATCCACATCACCCAGTGGTAATATCATATCACCATCTACACCCACATCATCCAGTGGTAATATCATATCACCATCTACATCCACATCACCCAGTGGTAATATCATATCACCATCTACACCCACATCATCCAGGATAATATATCACCATCTACACGCACATCACCCAGTGGTAATATCATATCACCATCTACACCCACATCACCCAGGGTAATATCATATCACCATCTACCCCACATCACCCAGTGGTAATATCATATCATCATCTACACCCACATCACCCAGGGTAATATCATATCACCATCTACACCCATCACCCAGTGGTAATATCATATCACCATCTACACCCACAT
>NC_054708.1:88773273-88809258 GCF_016097555.1 Gigantopelta aegis
TATCACCATCTACATCCACATCACCCAGGGTAATATCATATCACCATCTACACCCACATCACCCAGTGGTAATATCATATCACCATCTACATCCACATCACCCAGTGGTAATATCATATCACCATCTACACCCACATCACCCAGTGGTAATATCATATCACCATCTACATCCACATCACCCAGTGGTAATATCATATCACCATCTACATCCACATCATCCAGTGGTAATATCATATCACCATCTACCATCTACACCCACATCACCCAGTGGTAATATCATATCACCATCTACATCCACATCACCCAGGGTAATAATATCCACATCACCCACATGGTAATATCATATCACCATCTACACCCACATCACCCAGTGGTAATATCATATCACCATCTACATCCACATCACCCAGGGTAATATCATATCACCATCTACACCCACATCACCCAGTGGTAATATCATATCACCATCTACACCCACATCACCCAGGGTAATATCATATCACCATCTACATCCACATCACCCAGTGGTAATATCATATCACCATCTACATCTACCCAGTGGTAATATCCACATCATCCCCAGTGGTAATATCATATCACCATCTACATCCACATCACCCAGTGGTAATATCATATCACCATCTACATCCACATCACCCAGTGGTCATATCATCCACATCACCCAGTGGTAATATCACCATCACATCCACATCACCCAGTGGTAATATCATATCACCATCTACATCCACATCACCCAGTGGTAATATCATATCACCATCTACATCCACATCACCCAGTGGTAATATCATATCACCATCTACATCCACATCACCCAGTGGTAATATCATATCACCATCTACATCCACATCACCCAGTGGTAATATCATATCACCATCTACATCCACATCACCCAGTGGTAATATCATATCACCATCTACATCCACATCACCCAGTGGTAATATCATATCACCATACCCACATCACCCAGTGGTAATATCATATCACCATCTACATCCACATCACCCAGGGTAATATCATATCACCATCTACATCCCACATCACCCAGTGGTAATATCATATCACCATCTACATCCACATCACCCAGTGGTAATATCATATCACCATCTACATCCACATCACCCAGTGGTAATATCATATCACCATCTACATCCACATCACCCAGTGGTAATATCATATCACCATCTACATCCACATCACCCAGTGGTAATATCATATCACCATCTACATCCACATCACCCAGTGGTAATATCATATCACCATCTACATCCACATCACCCAGTGGTAATATCATATCACCATCTACATCCACATCACCCAGTGGTAATATCATATCACCATCTACATCCACATCACCCAGTGGTAATATCATATCACCATCTACATCCACATCATCCAGGGTAATATCATATCACCATCTACATCCACATCACCCAGTGGTAATATCATATCACCATCTACATCCACATCACCCAGTGGTAATATCATATCACCATCTACATCCACATCACCATCCAACTAATACATACACTATGATTAGTTTAAAATACCATCCATCACCCAGTGGTAATATCATATCACCATCTACATCCACATTTATGGTGTCCATGAAATGGGTAATATTCCTGTAACTTCGACATTGATCAATACATTTAATAAAATTATCGTGCCTGAAAATATCCATAATGTGGAATTAATGTAAAATCGGTTGGAGAAATAGCAAGCCATTCAGAGTAGCATTATTATTGGAAGTATCGTTACATTCGTTAGGTTACACCCTGTGTGATTCGTGAACTGATTTCGTAAAGCTACAATATCGCCCTGCCATATTAGATCAGCATTTCCTAATGCAAAATACAAACAAAGCTTCAGTTTTAATAAACTCACAATCTCGCGACGCCATGTAATGCACCGTCAATTACTAAACTGCAAAATACTAACACAGCTATGTTTATGTTTTCTTTTACTCGTGTAACATTGTTATTAAAATGGACGTGGACTTAATTTAACGTACACGTTCAGAGCAAGCTGTTGTAGTGCACGCCTGTCTTGGACATACGTTCTGGCCTAGGCCAGTTCTCTCGATTATCCACTGCACTGCTTGTTTTTCAGTGGTGCCCACGCCAAGCATGACGTGTCTGGAGATTCGAACGTACGAGGTGAACGAGACGGTGCCCGTGATGAAGGAGGTCAAGGAGCTGCAGAGTATCGGCTCCACTCTCAAGAAGCGAGCCTCGAGACTCAAGAAGACGAGCACCCCGGACATGAGGCGATCATCAACCTACATCGGCACGTTCGCCATCGCCATCTCAGCCGCCATCTTGGGCATGCTCATCATCCTCGACCTGGTCTCAATCCCGCGCTACTGCAGACACAACGCCTGCTGCGGCAACGTTTGCCGCAGCAAGGTGATGAAGAAAGAGGCGACAAGAACCAAGGACGAGAAGGCGCTGCAGCATCACTTCAAGGCCATGAAGCGGCACATGCGCATTCTGGCCATGCAGCAGACGACGAACAGTCACGTGGACACAGAGTTGGACTTCGATGTCGACATCTTTAACAGGGAGGCCGAGGTGCTCAGCGAACACTCGTTTTCCAACGAAATTTACGAGAGCAACGACTGGACCGGAAGTCACCCAGTCTCTCCTCCAGCGGAGTTGGCCAAGCATTACGATTGGTCGGACGTGGCAGACGGCACGACGTCTGGACGAATGGGAGAAGAGAAGAAGCTGAACTGGCCAGATGATATCATTTATGACGAGGTGCCCATCCGTCGCTGTAAATACGTGGACACAAAGTCCAAGTACATTTACAGGTCACATATTACAACACATCTATAACAGCAGTGTGTTGTAAATACATGGACACAAAGTCCAAGTACATTTACAGATCACATATTACAACACATCTATAACAGCAGTGTCTTGTAAATACATGGACACAAAGTCCAAGTACATTTACAGATCACATATTACAACACATCTATAACAGCAGTGTCGTGTAAATACGAGGACACAAAGTCCAAGTACATTTACAGGTCACATATTACAACACATGTATAACAGCAGTGTCGTGTAAATACGTGGACACAAAGTCCAAGTACATTTACAGGCCACATATTACAACACATCTATAACAGCAGTGTGCTGTAAATAGGTGAATAACAGCCAGATACATTTATAGATCACATATTACATATTTAATAGCAATGTGGTCAATGCATCGCGGTAAATATGTACGCAATAAGCTAAATACATTATATAGATCACATATTACAACACATCTATAACAACGGGTGTGTGTAAATAGGTGGATAACAAAAGCTAAATACATTATATAGATCACATATTACAACACATCTATAACAACGGGTGTGTGTAAATAGGTGGATAACAAAGTACATTATATAGCGGGTGTGTGTAAATAGGTGGATAACAAAGCTAAATACATTATATAGATCACATATTACAACACATCTATAACAACGGGTGTGTGTAAATAGGTGGATATCAAAGCTAACTACATTATATAGATCACATATTACAACACATCTATAACAACGGGTGTGTGTAAATAGGTGGATATCAAAGCTAACTACATTATATAGATCACATATTACAACACATCTATAACAACGGGTGTGTGTAAATAGGTGGATATCAAAGCTAACTACATTATATAGATCACATATTACAACACATCTATAACAACGGGTGTGTGTAAATAGGTGGATAACAAAGCTAACTACATTATATAGATCACATATTAACACGAAAATGAAGTGTAAACACTGATACTACCACAATATGTGTACTGTGAATTTAATAAAGATAATAACACCATAGAAAACATGTAGCTCACATCATTACATACACGTTTTGTTAGCATAGCGTAGACTAGACTGACGCTTTACCACATTGTCATTCACTGTGCATTTTGACAGTAACACCACACAGAAAGCATGCACGGTGAGTTTAGAAGATATTTAACACCACACACAATTCACCTGCACTGGTTAGTGTGGACTGATAGTAGAAATCATTCTGCAAAATGGCAACTTACCTTGATAAGTGTTTATCAAACCTATAGCTGTAGTTGTGTTTTACATTAGACATGTTAAATGACTGTAACGCGATACTATATTGTATGTGATTGTAATTCTGGACTTATTGTCACAGTGTGATGTCACGGAAATTACCGAGCTAGGTGAAATAGGTTTGCTAACAATCCCGTCAATACGAAGGAAATGACAACTAATTTCGGATCACTGTATCGCTGCAGTTCGTTCAGTCAGCGACAGATAAACAGAAATGAAACTTTGCAAAAATAAACTTTACATTTTAACAAAGCTTTTTTTTTTTTTTTCTACCGATGTCATGGTAAAACTAGTCTACAGTAATTGGTGAATAAATAAATGTTTTTTCCAATTAACATTTACTTTTTTCTTCTTTTTTTCTTTTTTGTGAGTTTTTATTTGGGGTGGGGGGTGGGGTGGGGGGTGTTGGTTTTTTTTGTTTGTTGTTCTTCTTGTTTTGGGATGTGGGGGATGGAATGTATGTAGAAAGTGGAAAGTGATCTTATTATTGACACCTCAGCACATTTTTAAGGGACAGCGGTTTCCTATTTTTGAAAGAAAGAAATGTTTTATTTAACGACGCACTCAACACATTTTAATTACGGTTATATGGCGTCAGACATATGGTTAAGGACCACACAGATATTGAGAGAGGAAACCCGCTGTCGCCACTTCATGGGCTACTCTTTCCTATTGGCAGCAAGGGATCTTTTATATGCACCATCCCACAGACAGGATAGCACATACCACGGCCTTTGATATACCAGTCGTGGTGCACTGGCTGTGACAAGAAATAGCCCAATGGGCCCACCGACGGGGATCGATCCCAGACCGACTTCTATTTTTGATGCAACTAAGTTAATAACTGGTTATAAAATTATTTTTAACAAATATTCTTTTTCTATTACCATACCATGGTACATATAAAATATCCCTACCTACTAGCGGGTTTCCTCTAAGACTATATATAAAAATTACCAAATGCTTGATATCCACTATAGCCGATGATTAATAAATCAATGTGCTCTAGTTGGTCTAGTTTAACTATTATCATACGGATGATTTCCATGAGCAATTCTTCAAATACTACACCATCAACACTACGTTACAAGGGAATCAATAAAGAATACATCTATTCTCCGCCTATTACCCGTGGCGATGTCTTGCTTTGACGATGTCTTCCACTCCATGCTGTGACGTGTGCATCAGATTCTATGTGTTGTATCATGAATAATTAATGAGCTGTTTGTTCCCTTTTCGTACATTGTGTTCAGTTCAATAAGATGTGTTTGTTTTTTGTTAAGGGTTCTAGGATAAGGTTTCTAACGATTGCTAATTGTCTTTGTTTTCGATACTTGACGGGTAGGCTTGAAAACCATGTGTGAAGAGTTGTGAATAGTAAACAAGTAAAGTTTGTTTTATTTAACGACGCCGCTAGAGCACATTGATTTTTTATCTTATCATCGGCTATTGGACGTCAAACATATGGTCATTCTGACACTGTTTTTAGAGGAAACCCGCTGTCGCCACATAGGCTACTCTTTTTACGACAGGCAGCAAGGGATCTTTTATTTGCGCTTCCCACAGGCAGGATAGCACAAACCATGGCCTTTGTTCAACCAGTTATGGATCACTGGTCGGTGCAAGTGGTTTACACCTACCCATTGAGCATTGCGGATCACTCACTCAGGGTTTGGAGTCGGTATCTCGATTAAAAATCCCATGCCTCGACTGGGATCCGAACCCAGTACCTACCAGCCTGTAGACCGATGGCCTGCCACGACGCCACCGAGGCCGGTAAGAGTTGTGAATAGTTCATTATGCATAGTTATAAATACATGTAGTCGACTCTCAATAAACGATTGTAAAGTGGTCTGTACCTGAAAGTGCCAAATCAACGACTAAGCCAGCTGAAAAGATAAAAGTTTATTTTGTTTTACGATAACACTAGAGCACACTGATTAATTAATCATCGGCTATTCAATAACCGTGACGTGTAAACTAATGCGCGGTCGGTCTCGTTCCTGCCTGAGCACTTCGACTTGTATATCAAAGGTCGTGGTATGTGCATCCTGTATTTGGGATGGTGCATATAAAAGATCCCTTGTTACTAATGAAAAAATGTAGCGGGTTTCCTCTCAAAATTAGCAAATGTTTGACATCCAATGGCCTATGATTAATAAATCAATGTACTCTAGTGGCGTCGTTAAACAAAACAAACTTCTGTGTGTAGACTTGAAGAACTCTAATACATGTTTCCATCAAGTAGCAACGAATCTTTTACATGCACTTTCCCACAGACAGGACAGAACATACCACAGCTTTTGATATACGAGTCGTAGGGCATTGGTTGGGGCGAAACACAATCCTATTTGATGGGTTTGCCGAAATGGTTCGATGCTATTAGCCACACTCCCCAGGCGAGCGGTACACCGACTGAGCTAAATTCACGCTCCCCAGGCGAGCGGTACACCGACTGAGCTAAATTCACGCTCCCCAGGCGAGCGGTACACCGACTGAGCTAAATCCACACTCCCCGGGCGAGCGGTATAATGGCTGAGCTAAATTCACGCTCCCCAGGCGAGCGGTATAATAGCTGAGCTAAATTCACGCTCCCCAGGCGAGCGGTACACCGACTGAGCAAAATTCACACTCCCCAGGCGAGCGGTACACCGACTGAGCTAAATCCACACTCCCCAGGCGAGCGGTGCACCGACTGAGCTAAATCCACGCTCCCCGGGCGAGCGGTACACCGACTGAGCTAAATCCACGCTCCCCAGGCGAGCGGTACACCGACTGAGCTAAATCCACGCTCCTCGGGCGAGCGGTACACCGACTGAGCTAAATCCACACTCCCCAGGCGAGCGGTACACCGACTGAGCTAAATCCACGCTCCCCGGGCAAGCGGTACACCGACTGAGCTAAATCCACGCTCCCCAGGCGAGCGGTATAATAGCTGAGCTAAATTCACGCTCCCCAGGCGAGCAGTATAATGGCTGAACTAAATCCACGCTCCCCAGGCGAGCGGTACACCGACTGAGCTAAATCCACGCTCCCCAGGCGAGCGGTATAATAGCTGAGCTAAATCCACGCTCCCCAGGCGAGCGGTATAATAGCTGAGCTAAATCCACGCTCCCCAGGCGAGCGGTATAATAGCTGAGCTAAATTCACGCTCCCCAGGCGAGCTGTATAATGGCTGAGCTAACTCCACGCTCCCCAGGCGAGCGGTATAATAGCTGAGCTAAATTCACGCTCCCCAGGCGAGCGGTATATCCCGACACGAGCCAGTTAGATATCTCAGTAGTTCGCGTGGACATATCGATCGGACTTTAAACGTTTAGATCTGCGTTCAAAATTTTATGTCGAAATTACTTTTTTTGTAATATTATTAAATAGTCCGATCCTCTCTTCTTTCTCTTATTTAATTTTGGACTGTCCTTCTAAAATGCTCCAAATTATATAAATATTCGGCCGAGCAGTCAATTCTTTTTTATTTTTGGCTTGTAACCTTTTTCTTTTTTTATTTATTCTATTAACGTTTTTACTAATTGCTATTTTCAAAATTCTGCCCATTTTCAACACACACACACACACACACACACACACACACACACCCCTCCATCCCGAGTCAGGCCACCGATCTTATCGGAGGTCGGACTCGGGATGGGCGTGTTCGAAACCCTAGTGGTATATGGGCACGTTAAACTAGTTATCATCATCATCAGTAGATCGTCATAAATGGGGGCGGGATATAGTTCAGCGGTAGAGTGCACGCCTCGCCTGTCATGGATCCCAGGCTCGATCGCCGTCCTAGCCAATACCCCAAGATTCGTCCAGTATGTACTGTCATGTCTGAAAGAAATATCCCTTGCTGTTCTTTTCAGTAGGAGTAACCTTTGTCGTGGGTGCGAGTTTCCCTTTTAGTTTACAAAATGTCGAAATAGACACCAAATAGTCGGAGCTTCAACTATGCTGGGATGTCGGTAATACATCCCTTTCTCTTTCTTTCATTAAATAGGAGCGGCATTTACAGCAGACGGTTGAGGGCGAAAAAAAAGGATCTTTTTTGTCCTACTCTATATAAATAAACATAAAAATGTGGCTTGTGCTCCTCCACTAGAGACTGCCCTCCCCCCCCCCCCCCCCCCCCCCCCACACACACACTAGAGATTGTGTTCTCCACTCAAGATACAATTCCTACGGACATGTATTCAGTCCGCATGTCAAGGCTTTATATTTAAGTTAAAATTACAGTTTGTTTTGTTTAACAATACCACTAGAGCAAACTGATTTTATATTTGAGTACGGTAATGAGCATTTTGTAAGCACGAGTTGGCAAGAATGTCATTTCGTGTTCATCGAAAATAAAAGTTTACTAGTAGTCTGTTAGAGAGAGAGAGAGAGAGAGAGAGAGAGAGAGAGAGAGAGAGAGAGAGAGAGAGAGAGAGAGACAGACAGACAGACAGACAGACAGAGAGAGACAGAGACAGAGAGGGGAGGCGAGAGAAAACGTGTGTACGCTAATATTTGATCTATGGATCGGAAATGATTAAACACAGACACACGCGCGCCAAAAAACAACAACAAAAAAACTAAACAAAAAACAAACATCTCCACCCTCGCCCTTCCCCCGCCCAAACAACAACACAAAATTCACCCAGTACTTCGTAACCAAAGTAGGATACGCTTTACAATAACACCAATAACACCTGTCAAGGCTAAGCCATGTCACAGTGAAGGGAAAGGTCACAGTTAATATCGGTTATTACCGAAATGGCGTGCAACATGTTCTCAAAGACTTGAAGGACTAAACGGGAGAAACGTGACATCACCACGTAAACTAGTCATGTCAGATATGTCGAACCGAGGTGGGGTGTACTTGGCGTTAGCCCTTCACTTAGGCATACACCAACCTTCTTTTAACACACACAACAGGCGCTGCAAGGCGCGTCCCTTCACTTAGGCATATATCAACCTTCTTTTAACACACACAACAGGCGCTATACGGCGCGTCCCTTCACTTAGGCGTATATCAACCTTCTTTTAACACACACAACAGGCGCTGCAAGGCGCGTCCCTTCACTTAGGCATATATCAACCTTCTTTTAACACACAAAATGGGCGCTATACGGCGCGTCCCTTCACTTAGACATATATCAACCTTCTTTTAACACACACAACAAGCGCTGCAAGGCGCATCCCTTCACTTAGGCGTATATCAACCTTCTTTTAACACACACAACAGGCGCTGCAAGGCGCGTCCCTTCACTTAGGCGTATATCAACCTTCTTTTAACACACACAACAGGCGCTGCAAGGCGCGTCCCTTCACTTAGGCATATATCAACCTTCTTTTAACACACAAAATGGGCGCTATACGGCGCGTCCCTTCACTTAGACATATATCAACCTTCTTTTAACACACACAACAAGCGCTGCAAGGCGCGTCCCTTCACTTAGGCATATATCAACCTTCTTTTAACACACACAACAGGCGCTGCAAGGCGCGTCCCTTCACTTAGGCGTATATCAACCTTCTTTTAACACACACAACAGGCGCTGCAAGGCGCGTCCCTTCACTTAGGCATATATCAACCTTCTTTTAACACACAAAATGGGCGCTATACGGCGCGTCCCTTCACTTAGACATATATCAACCTTCTTTTAACACACACAACAAGCGCTGCAAGGCGCGTCCCTTCACTTAGGCGTATATCAACCTTCTCTTAACACACACAACAGGCGCTGCAAGGCGCGTCCCTTCACTTAGGCGTATATCAACCTTCTCTTAACACACACAACAGGCGCTGCAAGGCGCGTCCCTTCACTTAGGCATATATCAACCTTCTTTTAACACACAAAATGGGCGCTATACGGCGCGTCCCTTCACTTAGACATATATCAACCTTCTTTTAACACACACAACAAGCGCTGCAAGGCGCGTCCCTTCACTTAGGCATATATCAACCTTCTTTTAACACACACAACAGGCGCTGCAAGGCGCGTCCCTTCACTTAGGCATATATCAACCTTCTTTTAACACACAAAATGGGCGCTATACGGCGCGTCCCTTCACTTAGACATATATCAACCTTCTTTTAACACACACAAAATGGGCGCTATACGGCGCGTCCCTTCACTTAGACATATATCAACCTTCTTTTAACACACACAACAAGCGCTGCAAGGCGCGTCCCTTCACTTAGGCATATATCAACCTTCTTTTAACACACACAACAGGCGCTGCAAGGCGCGTCCCTTCACTTAGGCATATATCAACCTTCTTTTAACACACACAACAGGCGCTGCAAGGCGCGTCCCTTCACTTAGGCATATATCAACCTTCTTTTAACACACAAAATGGGCGCTATACGGCGCGTCCCTTCACTTAGACATATATCAACCTTCTTTTAACACACACAACAAGCGCTGCAAGGCGCGTCCCTTCACTTAGGCATATATCAACCTTCTTTTAACACACAAAATGGGCGCTATACGGCGCGTCCCTTCACTTAGACATATATCAACCTTCTTTTAACACACAAAATGGGCGCTATACGGCGCGTCCCTTCACTTAGACATATATCAACCTTCTTTTAACACACACAACAAGCGCTGCAAGGCGCGTCCCTTCACTTAGGCGTATATCAACCTTCTCTTAACACACACAACAGGCGCTGCAAGGCGCGTCCCTTCACTTAGGCGTATATCAACCTTCTCTTAACACACACAACAGGCGCTGCAAGGCGCGTCCCTTCACTTAGGCATATATCAACCTTCTTTTAACACACAAAATGGGCGCTATACGGCGCGTCCCTTCACTAACACACACAACAAGCGCTAGTCCCTTCATATATCAACCTTCTTTTAACACACAAAATGGGCGCTATACGGCGCGTCCCTTCACTTAGACATATATCAACCTTCTTTTAACACACAAAATGGGCGCTATACGGCGCGTCCCTTCACTTAGACATATATCAACCTTCTTTTAACACACACAACAAGCGCTGCAAGGCGCGTCCCTTCACTTAGGCGTATATCAACCTTCTCTTAACACACACAACAGGCGCTGCAAGGCGCGTCCCTTCACTTAGGCATATATCAACCTTCTTTTAACACACACAACAGGCGCTGCAAGGCGCGTCCCTTCACTTAGCATATATCAACCTTCTTTTAACACACAAAATGGGCGCTATACGGCGCGTCCCTTCACTTAGAATATATCAACCTTCTTTTAACACACACAACAAGCGCTGCAAGGCGCGTCCCTTCACTTAGGCGTATATCAACCTTCTTTTAACACACACAACAGGCGCTATACGGCGCGTCCCTTCACTTAGGCATATATCAACCTTCTTTTAACACACACAACAGGCGCTGCAAGGCGCGTCCCTTCACTTAGGCATATATCAACCTTCTTTTAACACACACAACACGCTGCAAGGGCGCTTAGGCATATATCATATCAACCTTCTTAACACACACAACAGGCGCTAAGGCGCGTCCCTTCACTTAGGCATATATCAACCTTCTTTTAACACACACAACAGGCACCTTCTTTTTGCAAGGCGCGTCCCTTCACTTAGGCATATATCAACCTTCTTTTAACACACAGGCGCTGCAAGGCGCGTCCCTTCACTTAGGCATATATCAACCTTCTTTTAACACACACAACAGGCGCTGCAAGGCGCGTCCCTTCACTTAGGCATATATCAACCTTCTTTTAACACACACAACAGGCGCTGCAAGGCGCGTCCCTTCACTTAGGCATATATCAACCTTCTTTTAACACACACAACAGGCGCTGCAAGGCGCGTCCCTTCACTTAGGCATATATCAACCTTCTTTTAACACACACAACAGGCGCTGCAAGGCGCGTCCCTTCACTTAGGCATATATCAACCTTCTTTTAACACACACAACAGGCGCTGCAAGGCGCGTCCCTTCACTTACGCATATATCAACCTTCTTTTAACACACACAACAGGCGCTATACGGCGCGTCCCTTCACTTAGGCATATATCAACCTTCTTTTAACACACACAACAGGCGCTGCAAGGCGCGTCCCTTCACTTAGGCATATATCAACCTTCTTTTAACACACACAACAGGCGCTGCAAGGCGCGTCCCTTCACTTAGGCATATATCAACCTTCTTTTAACACACACAACAGGCGCTATACGGCGCGTCCCTTCACTTAGGCATATATCAACCTTCTCTTAACACACACAACAGGCGCTGCAAGGCGCGTCCCTTCACTTAGGCATATATCAACCTTCTTTTAACACACACAACAGGCGCTGCAAGGCGCGTCCCTTCACTTAGGCATATATCAACCTTCTTTTAACACACAAAATGGGCGCTATACGGCGCGTCCCTTCACTTAGACATATATCAACCTTCTTTTAACACACACAACAGGCGCTGCAAGGCGCGTCCCTTCACTTAGGCATATATCAACCTTCTCTTAACACACACAACAGGTGCTGCAAGGCACGTCCCTTCACTTAGGCATATATCAACCTTCTTTTAACACACACAACAGGCGCTGCAAGGCGCGTCCCTTCACTTAGGCGTATACCTACCCTCAAAACAGGCGCGGATTTATGTTTTGTCAAATAGTTAACTTTGCCTTTATTGTGTAAGTTGAAGAATTGTTTATCAACGTTGCCGAACTACAATCGTATGTTAATGCTATACCCCACCCCTTAAAACATGATAGATCCGCGCCTGAAAAATGTTATTAAAAGTGCATTATCATAGCTGTAAGAGCAGTGCCGTGTTTTGTTACTGTTACATTTATTTGTCATAAACAGCTAAACATGTATTTATTCTACACGTAATCCTTTCCTAATTAACTAGTATCGAAAATGTAATGTGCTGTTACTAGGCGCAAATGGTGACCAGCTCAAGAATGCCGAGTGAAAATGGTAAACACTGGCATTTGTCCAAGGTATACTCTTTTATATTTCAAAACAAAAATTAATAAATACGTCGGACTATTAGACAACTTTGATAGTTTTCCTTTAAAAATGCTAACAAAGTTAAGTTGTGTTAAAATATGCATATAAAATATACCCGCTATCTTCTTTTTAACAACATTTTGCAAAATCTGAAGTATATTGTTTGGGGTTTTGTTATGTCTTTGTCAGACACATTTCTAGCTGGAAAAGGTTAGCTTTCGATGACAGGAAAAGAAAGTAAGGCTTGTTTACCAACAACTATAAAGTAAAGAAAGAAAAGAAAAGTACATTTGGTCAAATAACGACAAGGCTACGTTATCTCCTCACTTACTTTCTCCCCACCCACCCCTCTCTATCTCTCCCTCTGTCTTTCTCTCCCCTCTCTCTATATACATATATCTTCCCCCTCTCTATCTCTCCTTCTGTCTTTCTCTCCCCCTCTCTCTCCCTCTGTCTCCCCCTCCTCTCTCTCTCTCTATATATATATCTCCCCCCTCTCTATCTCTATCCACTTCACCCCTCTCTATCTCTCCCTCTCTCTCCCTCTGTCTCCCCCCTCTCTCTCTATATATATATCTTCCCCCTCTCTATCTCTCCCCACTTCACCCCTCTCTATCTCTCCCTCTCTCTCCCCTCTGTCTCCCCCCCCCTCTATATATATATATATATATATATATATATATATCTCCCCCTCTCTATATCTCCCTCTGTCTTTCTCTCCCCTCTCTCTCTATATTCATCTTCCCTCTCTCTGTCTCTCCCTCTGTCTTTCTCTCCCCCTCTCTCTATATATATATCTTCCCCCTCTCTATGTCTCCCTCTGTCTTTCTCTCCCCCTCTGTCTCCCCCCTCTCTATATATACATCTTCCCCCTCTATATCTCTCCCTCTGTCTGTCTCTCCCCCTCTCTCTCTCCCCTTCCCATAATATATATATATATCTTCCCCTCTCTATCTCTCCCCACTCTCTATCTCTCTCCCTTTCTTTCTCTCCCCCTCTCTCCCTCTGTCTCCCCCCCTCTTTATTTCTCTCTCTCTCTCTCTCTCTCTCTCTCTCTCTCTCTCTCTCTCTCTCTCTCTCTCTCTATATATATATATATATATATTACCCTCTCTCTATCTCTCCCCACTCTCTGTCTCTCTCTGTTCTGTAGGACGTGCATATATATATAACTACTCAAAAGAATTTAAGGGTCAAAAATGTATAACCAAATAAGTTTCAGAGTGTATTAGATTGATGATGTAAACTACACCAAAACATTTATTTATTGTTCCATATTTACAAAAAAACACAAATAAACGTCACGGTATGCAAGAAAGTCACATGACATGCTGTCAAAGTTGAAGGTTGTCAAACATGGATTTTACACATTAGAACATTCGTTTAATAGTGTGTGAATCCACCCCTGGCGCGAATACACTCGACACATCGTTGCCTCATGCTGTTGATCAGACGTCTGAAGAACTCTTGGGGAATGGCCTGCCACTCTGCCATAAGAAGTTGACCCAGATCATGAAGGTTGGCCGGAGGGGCATGGTTATCCCGAACTCTCCTGCCTAATTCGTCCCAGGCGTGCTCTATTGGGCCAAGTCAGGCGAATATGCTGGCCAATCCATCCTGGCGATACCTTGCTGTCTGAGAAAGTCCGTTACCACCCTGGCGCGGTGGGATCTGGCATTGTCATCCTGCAGAACTGCCCCGCCGCCAATCTGCTGATGGTCTGGGAGAACCAACGGCCGGATAATCTCATTCAGATAGCGGATTCCATTCAGATTGCCATCCACCACATAGAGGGGGGGTCCTGTGGTGGATAGAGATGCCGCCCCACACCATGACGCTGCCACCACCGAACCGGTGACTGTTCTAACGTTAACGTCAGCGAAGCGCTCCCCAGGACGTCTGTAGACACGAACCCGACCGTCGTTGAAATGGAGACTAAAACCTGGACTCATCAGTGAACATCACTCGACCCCACTGAACACGTTGCCAACGCAGATGAGTGTGCACCAGTGACGTCTGGCCGTTCTGTGACGTGGTAGGAGTGGTGGTCGAACAGCCTTGGCGACGGCAGCGTAGATTATTGGCTCTCAGACGATTGCGTATGGTTTGATCAGACACTCGAGTTCCAGTCGGCAGTCCGCAGATTGTCACGTAATCGGCGTGCAGTGGTTGTGCGTTGACGTAGAGCCATATTGGTGATGTAGCGGTCCTCTCTATTTGTAGTGCTTCGGGGTCTTCCCGAACGTGGACGATTTCGAACAGAATTCGTTGCTTGGTACCGTTGCCACAGTCGGCCAACGACATTCTGACTGACACCAAGTCTCTGAGCAACATTTCTTTGCGTATTGACATCCTGAAGCCAAGCAATAGCCCTTCCTCGATCTTCGATAGTCATTTGAAGTCGTACCATTGTCGAATTTGGAGTGTGCACCGTACACGAACGCAAGCTCCAATTATACGGAAATTCAGCATTGGGAACATGGAATACACGTGCAAAGTGTGCAAATGAAGCGCTTTGTGAAAAAGCAAGTTATGGGCACTTAGCAGACCTTTCGCTTTCGCCCTAATTTATGTGCAAATGTAAGCATGTTTTCGCCATTAGAACTAGTCGACAGTGTCAATGACAGTGGATTTTAATTCATTTATGGGTTGCTTAGACCCACTTTCGTCAAAATGGAACAATACCATGCGTGACATTATGGTCCAGCTAATATAATTGACATTCAGAAAATAATGTCGAAAATATCGTCTGACCCTTAAATTCTTTTGAGTAGTATATATATTCTTCAAAAAAAGAAACGCAAAAGGGTACAAATGGGTTATAACTCCGATTTTATGTTTCCTACCGGTTCATGCTTTGTGAATATAAGGTCATTGCATGTTCCAAACACATTCCCACGGTTACATTCGATAAAACGCAGCTACTGTAAAATAAAGTTTCAAAATGTGAATATTCGCAAAAACGCAGCCACGTGCAAACCATGTCACCACTGCACGTGCGTTGTCTGCACGTGCAACATGAACACCGACAGTATAAAAGTGCAGGGTGTTCGCTTGCCTGGCCTCTGTATCTGGCCGACAGTTGACAATCCAGGACATGCCACGTCTCAGTGAACCGCAGAGAAACAATGCCATCGGCCGACTAGACGCAGGCGAATCCAGAACGGCCGTTGCCAGGGCATTCCATGTGTCCCCAAGCACCATATCCAGACTGTGGGACCGTTACCAGCAACATGGATCAACACGTGACCTCCCTAGATCCGGTCGACCACGGGTCACTACCCCGGGCAGGACCGCTACATCGGGTACACCACCTTCGGGAACGATTGACTACTGCCACCTCCACAGCCGCAGCAATACCAGGTTTGCGCAGGATATCCGACCAGACCGTACGGAACCGCCTACGTGAGGTAGGAATTCGTGCCAGACGTCCAGTTCGAGGTGTCATCTTAAAACCACAACACCGTCGACTCCGACTGCAGTGGTGCCAGATTCATCGACAATGGCCTCAACTGCGATGGAGACAGGTGTGTTCAGTGACGAGTCCCGATTTCTGCTCCGACGTCATGATGGAAGATGTCGCGTGTATAGGCGTCGTGGTGAACGTTATGCGGCAAACTGCGTGCAGGAAGTGGACAGATTCGGCGGGGGTAGTGTCATGGTGTGGGCAGCCATCTCACACACTGGCAGAACTGACCTGGTCCACGTGCAGGGCAACCTGAATGCACAGGGCTACATTGACCAGATCCTCCGGCCACACATCGTTCCAGTTATGGCCAACGCCAACGCAGTGTTCCAACATGACAACGCCAGGCCTCACACAGCACGTCTCACAACGGCTTTCCTACAGAACAACAACATTAATGTCCTTCCTTGGCCATCGATATCACCGGATTTGAACCCAATTGAGCATCTATGGGACGAGTTGGACCGACGCCTCCGACAGCGACAACCACAGCCCCAGACCCTGCCCGAGCTGGCAGCAGCCTTGCAGGCCGAGTGGGCCACCATCCCCCGGGACGTCATCCGTACTCTGGTTGCTTCAATGGGCAGGCGGTGCCAGGCAGTTGTCAACACACGCGGAGGCCACACCCGGTATTGACTCCAGATGACCTTGACCTTGGTGGTGTGTCTTATCACTTACTCACAATGGACTAGAGTGAATTGTGAACAATCCTGCAACATTTGGTAATTATCGGACTCACCATTCAATAATTAAATCAATTCTCCAAATGTTACGACAATGTGGTTTTGCGTTTCTTCTTTTGAAGAGTATATATATCTCCCCCCCTCTCTATCTCTCCCCACTCTCTATCTCTCCCTCTGTCTTTCTCTCCCCCTCTCTCCCTCTGTCTCCCCCCCCCCCCCCTCTCTCTCTCTATATATATATATATATATCTTACCCTCTCTCTATCTCTCCCCACTCTCTGTCTCTCTCTGTTCTGTAGGACGTACATATATATATCTTCCCCTCTCTATCTCTCTCCATTCTCTGTCTCTCTCTTTTCTGTAGGACGTGCATATATATCTTCCCCCTCTCTCTCTCTATTATATATATCTCCCCCCCCCCCCCTCTCTGTCTCTCTCTGTTCTGTAGGACGTGCATATATATCTTCCCCCCTCTCTATCTCTCCCCACTCTCTGTCTCTCCCCACTCTTTGTCTCTGGCCACTCTCTATCTCTCCCCACTCTCTGTCTCTCTCTGTTCTGTAGGACGTGCATATAAAAGAGCCCTGGCTGCTAATGACAATTTGTTTGTGGGTTCCTTTGAAAGAAAGAAAGAAAGAAATGTTTTATTGAACGACGCACTCAACACATTTTATTTACGGTTATATGGCGTCAGACATATGGTTAAGGACCACGCAGATATTGAGAGAGGAAACCCGCTGTCGCCACTTCATGGGCTACTCTTTGCGATTAGCAGCAAGGGATCTTTTATATGTACCATCCCACAGACAGGGTAGTATATACCACGGCCTTTAATATCGGTTTCCTTTGAAGACTATAAATCAGAATGACCAAATGTTAGACATCCAATACCTGAAGATTAATAAGTCAATGTGCTTCTGTCTAGCATAGGCGTCGGAAGATACATGACAGCCCCCTACACTCCCGACACATATCATAGGCGTCGGAAGATACATGACAGCCCCCTACACTCCCGACACATATCATAGGCGTCGGAAGATGCATGACAGCCCCCTACACTCCCGACACATATCATAGGCGTCGGAAGATGCATGACAGCCCCCTACACTCCCGACACATATCATAGGCGTCGGAAGATACATGACAGCCCCCTACACTCCCGACACATATCATAGGCGTCGGAAGATACATGACAGCCCCCTACACTCCCGACACATATCATAGGCGTCGGAAGATACATGACAGCCCCCTACACTCCCGACACATATCATAGGCGTCGGAAGATACATGACAGCCCCCTACACTCCCGACACATATCATAGGCGTCGGAAGATACATGACAGCCCCCTACACTCCAGACACATATCATAGGCGTCGGAAGATACATGACAGCCCCCTACACTCCAGACACATATCATAGGCGTCGGAAGATACATGACAGCCCCCTACACTCCCGACACATATCATAGGCGTCGGAAGATACATGACAGCCCCCTACACTCCCGACACATATCATAGGCGTCGGAAGATACATGACAGCCCCCTACACTCCCGACACATATCATAGGCGTCGGAAGATACATGACAGCCCCCTACACTCCCGACACATATCATAGGCGTCGGAAGATGCATGACAGCCCCCTACACTCCCGACACATATCATAGGCGTCGGAAGATGCATGACAGCCCCCTACACTCCCGACACATATCATAGGCGTCGGAAGATGCATGACAGCCCCCTACACTCCCGACACATATCATAGGCGTCGGAAGATGCATGACAGCCCCCTACACTCCCGACACATATCATAGGCGTCGGAAGATGCATGACAGCCCCCTACACTCCCGACACATATCATAGGCGTCGGAAGATGCATGACAGCCCCCTACACTCCCGACACATATCATAGGCGTCGGAAGATGCATGACAGCCCCCTACACTCCCGACACATATCATAGGCGTCGGAAGATACATGACAGCCCCCTACACTCCCGACACATATCATAGGCGTCGGAAGATACATGACAGCCCCCTACACTCCCGACACATATCATAGGCGTCGGAAGATACATGACAGCCCCCTACACTCCCGACACATATCATAGGCGTCGGAAGATACATGACAGCCCCCTACACTCCCGACACATATCATAGGCGTCGGAAGATACATGACAGCCCCCTACACTCCCGACACATATCATAGGCGTCGGAAGATACATGACAGCCCCCTACACTCCCGACACATATCATAGGCGTCGGAAGATACATGACAGCCCCCTACACTCCCGACACATATCATAGGCGTCGGAAGATACATGACAGCCCCCTACACTCCCGATACATATCATAGGCGTCGGAAGATACATGACAGCCCCCTACACTCCCGATACATATCATAGGCGTCGGAAGATACATGACAGCCCCCTACACTCCCGACACATATCATAGGCGTCGGAAGATACATGACAGCCCCCTACACTCCCGACACATATCATAGGCGTCGGAAGATACATGACAGCCCCCTACACTCCCGACACATATCATAGGCGTCGGAAGATACATGACAGCCCCCTACACTCCCGACACATATCATAGGCGTCGGAAGATACATGACAGCCCCCTACACTCCCGACACATATCATAGGCGTCGGAAGATACATGACAGCCCCCTACACTCCCGACACATATCATAGGCGTCGGAAGATACATGACAGCCCCCTACACTCCCGACACATATCATAGGCGTCGGAAGATACATGACAGCCCCCTACACTCCCGACACATATCATAGGCGTCGGAAGATACATGACAGCCCCCTACACTCCCGACACATATCATAGGCGTCGGAAGATACATGACAGCCCCCTACACTCCCGACACATATCATAGGCGTCGGAAGATACATGACAGCCCCCTACACTCCCGACACATATCATAGGCGTCGGAAGATACATGACAGCCCCCTACACTCCCGACACATATCATAGGCGTCGGAAGATACATGACAGCCCCCTACACTCCCGATACATATCATAGGCGTCGGAAGATACATGACAGCCCCCTACACTCCCGACACATATCATAGGCGTCGGAAGATACATGACAGCCCCCTACACTCCCGACACATATCATAGGCGTCGGAAGATACATGACAGCCCCCTACACTCCCGATACATATCATAGGCGTCGGAAGATACATGACAGCCCCCTACACTCCCGACACATATCATAGGCGTCGGAAGATACATGACAGCCCCCTACACTCCCGATACATATCATAGGCGTCGGAAGATACATGACAGCCCCCTACACTCCCGACACATATCATAGGCGTCGGAAGATACATGACAGCCCCCTACACTCCCGACACATATCATAGGCGTCGGAAGATACATGACAGCCCCCTACACTCCCGACACATATCATAGGCGTCGGAAGATACATGACAGCCCCCTACACTCCCGACACATATCATAGGCGTCGGAAGATACATGACAGCCCCCTACACTCCCGACACATATCATAGGCGTCGGAAGATACATGACAGCCCCCTACACTCCCGATACATATCATAGGCGTCGGAAGATGCATGACAATCCCCTACACTCCAAACACATACCATAGGCGTCGGAAGATACACGACAGCCCCCTACACTCCCGATACATATCATAGGTGTCGGAAGATACATGACAGCCCCCTACACTCCCGATACATATCATAGGCGTCGGAAGATGCATGACAATCCCCTACACTCCAAACACATACCATAGGCGTCGGAAGATACACGACAGCCCCCTACACTCCCGATACATATCATAGGCGTCGGAAGATACATGACAGCCCCCTACACTCCCGATACATATCATAGGCGTCGGAAGATGCATGACAATCCCCTACACTCCAAACACATACCATAGGCGTCGGAAGATACACGACAGCCCCCTACACTCCCGATACATATCATAGGCGTCGGAAGATACACGACAGCCCCCTACACTCCCGATACATATCATAGGCGTCGGAAGATACATGACAGCCCCCTACACTCCCGATACATATCATAGGCGTCGGAAGATACATGACAGCCGCCTACACTCCCGATACATATCATAGGCGTCGGAAGATGCATGACAATCCCCTACACTCCAGACACATACCATAGGCGTCGGAAGATACACGACAGTCCCCTACACTCCAAACACATATCATAGGCGTCGGAAGATACATGACGGTAACCTACACTCCCAACACATACCATAGGCGTCGGAAGATACATGACAATCCCCTACACTCCAGACACATACCATAGGCGTCGGAAGATACATGACAGCCCCCTACACTCCCGATACATATCATAGGCGTCGGAAGATACATGACAGCCCCCTACACTCCCGGTACATATCATAGGCGTCGGAAGATACATGACAGTCACCATCACATATCATAGGCGTCGGAATAGGCGTCGGAAGATACATGGCAGTACCCTACACTCCCGACACATACCATAGGCGTCGGAAGATACATGACAATCCCCTACACTCCAGACACATACCATAGGCGTCGGAAGATACACGACAGTCCCCTACACTCCCGGTACATATCATAGGCGTCGGAAGATACATGACAGTCCCCTACACTCCCGGTACATATCATAGGCGTCGGAAGATACATGACAGTCACCATCACATATCATAGGCGTCGGAAGATACATGACAGCCCCCTACACTCCCGACACATATCATAGGCGTCGGAAGATACATGACAGCCCCCTACACTCCCGACACATAACATAGGCGTCAGAAGATACATGACAGCCCCCTACACTCCCGATACATATCATAGGCGTCGGAAGATACATGACAGCCCCCTACACTCCCGATACATATCATAGGCGTCGGAAGATACATGACAGCCCCCTACACTCCCGATACATATCATAGGCGTCGGAAGATGCATGACAATCCCCTACACTCCAGACACATACCATAGGCGTCGGAAGATACACGACAGTCCCCTACACTCCAAACACATATCATAGGCGTCGGAAGATACATGACAGTAACCTACACTCCCAACACATACCATAGGCGTCGGAAGATACATGACAATCCCCTACACTCCAGACACATACCATAGGCGTCGGAAGATACACGACAGTCCCCTACACTCCAGACACATATCATAGGCGTCGGAAGATACACGACAGTCCCCTACACTCCCGGTACATATAGGCGTCGGAAGATACATGACAGTCCCCTACACTCCCGGTACATATCATAGGCGTCGGAAGATACATGACAGTCACCATCACATATCATAGGCGTCGGAATAGGCGTCGGAAGATACATGACAGTACCCTACACTCCCGACACATACCATAGGCGTCGGAAGATACATGACAATCCCCTACACTCCAGACACATACCATAGGCGTCGGAAGATACACGACAGTCCCCTACACTCCAGACACATATCATAGGCGTCGGAAGATACACGACAGTCCCCTACACTCCCGGTACATATCATAGGCGTCGGAAGATACATGACAGTCCCCTACACTCCCGGTACATATCATAGGCGTCGGAAGATACATGACAGTCACCATCACATATCATAGGCGTCGGAAGATACATGACAGCCCCCTACACTCCCGACACATATCATAGGCGTCGGAAGATACATGACAGCCCCCTACACTCCCGACACATAACATAGGCATCGGAAGATACATGACAGCCCCCTACACTCCCGACACATATCATAGGCGTCGGAAGATACATGACAGTCGCCTATACTCCCGGCACATATCATAGGCGTCGGAAGACACATGACAGTCCCCTACACTCCCGGCACATATCATAGGCGTTTGAAACGGGGTGGGTGGGGGGAGTGGTGACTCAGTGGTCATATTATTTTAGTTATTTTTGGCTGGGTATGTCCCTGAAACCAACCCTTCTTCTAGTGTTACACTTTACCAGTTTCTACACAATGCAGCAGAGCGCAACCGAACAGCATAACACTATCAATGACCTGACATTGTGCTGTAAATCTTGCACTGTAACTTGACCGTAACAGTGTACTTAGGCCAGACATGATGAAATAATAACTGCATGCAGACGATAAATGACGGAAAAGCGTGATAGTGCTTTCAGATCGACTATACTGCTGATGGGTGCGATACAGCGGCCAACACAAACGTGCGCCCTTGTGCAACATGCACCGCACATACTCGAAACGTGCTCACCAGTGGGGTGTATCACGAAACAACGTGACCTCCGCTGATCTCTCTCGCGGGAGGTGTGAAGTCACTGACATCACGTAGTTGGAATAGGATCGTTTACCGTCAAATACAGAATAAAGCACTTCTGGACATTGGCCAACAGGCAAAAGCCTTTACAAAGGCGTCTCCTCGGGGACGGATCATGGTGGGGGTTTTTAGTGCATCTCCACCGAACTCCAAATTGCCCCCCACCCCCTTCCATAATCAAATTTTACAATTATAATTTTATGTTTTAGTGGTTTGGGGATGTAACATCTATGTCGGGATAGGTGTCTGTGAGTTAAACTGTGTTAATATGCTCCTCACAAAAATTTAAGCAACAATCGATGAAGTGTCAACTGGCAATATTCTATAAATTATTTGATGTGTATTAAAACTTTCACCATCCAGTAAATACACCCAAACACAATCGTACGAAATTGCTAGGGTACGAATTAAATGATTTTTTTTTTACATTGGTATGAAATGACTAGGGTACGAAATGACTATGGTACGAAATGCCCAGGCAGTATGGCAGAAATGGATGGTACGAAATGACTAGTACGAAGTGACTATGAGTCGGGCTACGACTTATAGTAGAGTTATCTACTGTAATGCACGTGCAAAACACAATGCTTGTGGATGTCATGCATGTTTTTTTCAGTGTAATTTCCAGGGTCTTTGTAAAGATTGACCAGACTGACCTATCCATACCGCGACCCCGGCCGCGTCGTCCCAGGGTAGCAACCCTCCGTGGAGACCGATAGCCGGAGTCTCCAAAATGACTGATCCACTCAGACGGTACAAACAGACTTGATGCTGGTGTCACAAAACCACTACAACGTATCCCACTTCACCAGCATCATCGGACACATCAGAATGCCGTGGGTGAGGTAGCTTGTCAACGGGAGATTGGGTGGGTCCAGCTTATGTGTGAACTTTAATGACAGACGACCTACGGTAGAGAGTGGAGAGAAGTTAAACTATGCTTTGCAAATTGTACCACTGCCATTCACGATCGTTTCGTTGTCAGCATCCATATGGTTTTGACTGGAATTCAGGTAGAACAAAGAACTGACCTTGTTATCAGCAGGAGGGATGCCATGACTGGTGTCCGATACAGGGATGAAATCATCACACCTATAGTCGTCCCTCTAACCCAACAGCAAGGAGCAGATTTCGCGTTCATCGATGATAACTCACATGAGCTGGCTTGTGCGTTCCCCTCATATAAATCCTGTAGAGAATGCCTGTGACATTCGTGCTAGACATATATTATGGTTGCCATGACTATCCACAATCTCTAGATGCACTGGAGATGTTTCTAGATGAAGAATGGCGAAACCTTCCGCAAGCAATGGCTGCTGTATCGTCTCGTTTCGTCGATTCCAAGACGTGTACAAGACTTGTACTTAGTCTGCAGTGATATTCACGGAGGCCACACGCAATATTAAAACCAATTAGGCCTACTGTAATAAAAACATTGGTTTTGTTTGTGTGTCTGCTGATCAGTTTGCACGTGCATTTTCAAGTTATAACAACTCGTGGCACGGCCAATGTCACGCGTGTGTGTGTTTACTGGATAATGAAGATTTAATACATCAAATCAGTTTTTAAATATTGTCAAATAATAGTTCATTGGTTGTTGCTTAACTCTTTGTGATGAGTATATAATTTATACATGATACCATGTGAAATTTGGAATTCTTTAGGTGAAATTTATACTGTACACTTGAAACAACGGTGACGTAATTTTCACCATCCAACATACGGCTTGGCTCTACTGGTACATTTTAATTCGACTGGTGAAATTTAAAAATAGTTCTCAATGAATTCCAACGACCCAATCGACCACTCTGATTACTCCCTATGAATGGCTTAGCTTAGCAATTGGTTTAGGATTTCGAACACGCCTTTCCCGAGTCCGGCCTGCAATATGAATGGCACCTTTTTAACCTGCGTAATAGCGGCTGACCTAATACGCGGACCACTAAACGAGCGCATCTAATACACGATATCGTTACATTCAATGAATCATCTGTTTAAGGAATTCCCCAGTAATTGTAAATACTTCGATCCAGCATTTGGGTATACTGGTAAACTGCCCCCAGTGCTTGAACAAATCCTCAACTTCAGACAAAAATTAGTTGGACTAAAACCTTTTGATAGTCTATTTCCATCATTAAACCCACACTATTGATTACAATCCATTTGAAAACGCGTAGCGATTCGTTTGTAACCCAATATATATATACTGAACAAAAAAAGAAACTTCCGATTTGTACATATAGTATTTGTTGTGTTAAAGAATTCATTGTGTAATGAAATTATATAGGTAGTATTAGCCTTGAGCTGTATTATCAGGATTCATGAATTTTATCGATTATTTTTGCACTGTTAATCGTCGACAACGTGAAATTCAATTTGCATGTGCATACATGGTTCGGCATGTCCCGTGTAGTATTCGGTCAATTTGTTTTACTTGTCTTACTGACACTGTTGTCAAGTGAACGAAAACGCTTCAAAAATTTTAAAAACATTAACGTTTTTTACATTGTAGCATTTTTAGTATGCCAAGAATACCCAATAATTTACGCGAACGGGCGATTGGCATGCTTGATGCTGGCATGTCGACAGAAGACGTTGCAAGGCATGTTGGGAGTTCTAGTCGAGCGATACGAAATCTTCGCGTAAGATTTCGAACGACAGGAAGCACCAACGACTTGCCACGTCGTGGACGTCCGCGTGTTACAACGCGTGGTCAAGACCGCTATATCATGAACACGCATTTGCACAATCGATTCCAAACTGCCACTGCTACTGCTGCTAACACACCTGGGCTTCATAATAACCGAATCAGTGGGCAAACTGTTTGTAATCGTCTGCGGGAGAACGGTTTACATGCACGACGTCCTTACGTCGGATGCGTTTTAACGCAACTTCATCGTCTAAATCGTCTTAATTGGGCACGTGTACACACTCGTTGGATACGGCGACGCAGGAATACCGTTCTTTTTTCGGATGAATCCAGATTTTCTTTACAACGTGGTGATGGCAGGGTGCGCGTCTACCGTAGGAGAAATGAACGCTATGCTGACTGTTGTGTTCTTGAACGAGATCGTTTTGGGGGTGGGGGTTGTGTCATGGTCTGGGCAGCCATTGCACATGGTTATCGTTCACCACCAGTCGTCATTGATGGCAATTTAAATGCTCAACGTTACCGCAATGACATTCTCGCTCATCACGTCATTCCTCTGTTCCATAACAACGCCAACATCTCGATTTTTCAGCATGATAATGCCACCTCTCATACAGCTAGAGACACTGTACATTTTCTTAGGACAAATAACATTGATTTCATTGATGTCTAGCCCGCTAAAAGTCCTGATCTCAACCCCATCGAGCATGTCTGGGATAGTCTGGACAGACGATTGAGGCATCGTCCCAACCCACCCGCTAACGTCAACGAACTTCGTCAAGCGCTCATTCAGGAATGGAACAATATTCCACAGGCAGAAATCAACACTTTAGTCAATTCTATGCGCCTGCGATGCACTGCAGTGGTCAATTCAAGAGGTGGTCATACCCGTTATTAAGTGGTTTTTTTATTTTTTAACCCCTACCACACTTGGTCAAAATTTCTCCCAGTTTCTGTTAACCTATGGCCATGATTTTTGCACCAAACGATGCATCATGGAACACTCTTTAAACGCATATATAACAATTATTCCCCCGGTTTGTTTTCATCAAGTTATGTTCAAGCAAAGTTAGCGGAAGTTTCTTATTTTGTTCAGTATATGTAGCTGTTTGGCAGTAACGCTAATGTGAATAAATGTTGTTATCCAGATTCGGGTATTTTCATTTAATTCGCCAAAATTCAGCCCCCCCCCCCCCCCCCCCCCCCCCCCCCCCCCCGCATACAAAAATAGGAGCCCGTTATACTAAGAAAAAATACTATGGACTGTGTCTTTGAGATGATGGTTGGCAATCGGCCATCGGTTTTAGTACGTACAGTACAGGAGGAGTAGTTTCCCAATGGTACAGTGTTCTCTATACATTACACGTTACACTTTACACTTTAAACTGTGTAACAAAGCGAAGGTTCTGACATCAAAACACAGCAAACTAAATTGGTTCTTTTGTACAGTTTCAACTTTTCTGTGTTGTATACTTTGTACGCTACTCGTGATCAACGTCCAGACGTGGGACGTTTATAACCGCACACCGAACTCAGTGGCGTTGTCGTTAAGCCATCGGACATAAGGCTGGTAGGTACAGGGTTCGCAGCCCGGTACTGGCTCCCACCCAGAGCGAGTTTTAGCGACTCAATAGGTAGGTGTAAGACCACTACACCCTCGTTTCTCTCACTAACCACCAACAATTAACAACTAACCCACTGTCCTGGACAGTCAGCCCAGATAGCTGAGGTGTGCGCCCAGGACAGCGTGCTTGAACTTTAATTGGGTATAAGCACGAAAATAAGTTGAAATGAAATATAACCGCAGATCGGATTAGCTATTGATGCCTCATCCAGGCGCAGATCCATGCGTAGGGGGTGGGGCGAGTGTGCACCCCTAAAAAAAAAATCAAGTTTAGCAGACGAATACAATGCATTTATTGTTTTTAGTGGGAAACATTTATCTGGCTCAGTTTCCTATGTGTCGAATATTATCATAAGCTACAGGCCGATCGATAATATATGACAGTGTACCTTTCAATACTGTACATAAAGGTGCTTTTTAAAAACCGCTGCATCCCTCTGAATAATGGAGGTGCCTTTTTTAAACGTTGCACCCCTCACTAGAAATAGCTTGCATCTTCCCCTGCACCCTATTTAAATCGTATCTGCCCGTATCAGGTGCAAATGACTAAAGCGGGCTTATAACTAACAAAATAGCTGGAACAATCCACCATATGGACGGACCCCCAAATGGAATAGCGACCCTAAGCATCGCGACATTCCACGCCGGGGGGACGACAGTGGGGGTACCAGCCAGACCTAACCACGATAACCATATTATTTTACTGTAAATATATATTCATGTTCTGAAACTCGTGATTGGCAATTGGTATATATCACTTCCATAAGCGAAACAGTAGCTTTTTTTTGCTTTTTTCTTTTTTTTCTCTCTCTCTTTATTTCTCACTAAGACAGGATCGCAGTAACCCAATTGGCTAATTAACCAGCCAATCAACATCGTTAGATAATCAACCAAGATAGGACACCACTAATTATCGCCTATTTTTTGCAGCACTCTCATTGGTCCAATCCAGCCAATCACGGATCAAGAACCCCACTACACCTAACTGTAAATAAACTGCACGAATTTGTCTTTGCACCCGCACCATGTTTTTTATTACTGATGCATTCCATCCTAGCTAACTAAGGTAAGTCAACTAGGGTTCCAGAAGCAAAGACATGCAGGAAAACCGATACCCAACTATCCAGATAGTCTGAAGACAAACCAAGTAAGCCTACTAAAATCCTATATTTAGGGGGCGGGAATCAAAATTCTTCAAACTAAGTACCTAGATTGGTGCATATATGTATACAATTGCTACTTGCCACCGTTAGTTTCGTTTTATTGCATTGGTAATAAAGTTAAGTATGCCAAGCACTAGGCTTTTTAAACCAATACCTACACTATAAGGGTTTAACCCTTCAAATTAGATAGCTAGGCTAGTTTAACTTCCCCTCCGTCATTGTATTCAATGCTATACAAGGACGGAGGGGGATAGGTGGTCATGAATGACCGTTGAATTCACTAGAATAGGGACTTAAGACAATAGGTACAACCTTAACACAAAACTAGGATTCACACACACAGACTACACGCTCACTGCATCAGTACACAGGGTGCATTGACTAATGATAACAATGCACCCGCCCCCATTTAATGGCCCAGCACGTACTCTAATAAGGAACCGGACAAAAGAATACCGGTTCCGAGTACACAATTGCAATGCACCCGGGGGAAGCTGAACAAAAGAATATCGGCCTCCCCCACCCAAACCCCCAATACTTGCTGCTGGTAATAACTTGGTACTTGGTGATGCCTCGACCAGAAGCGGTCAGGCTCTTTATAAGGGCAACCTAGGGAGACACCACAGCATCGTAGAGGTCTAAAATTAACGAGCTACTCTCGATTCACTAATATCAAAACCTATATTAGCTCGGCCATTTACCTTTCGACCGACCGTTCAAAATTGCGCCAAATTCCCTCAAGCCAAATTGCGCACCCTTTTCTCTTTGGCATTTAACTACTCCATTCAAATTCCATAGCACCACCACCATCCCCACCCGCCTGCTACCGATTTGATCGGGCTGCTGGTGCTCCCTTGCACCTGCCAGTGCAGGCGGTCCCTCCTCTCCCCTTCCCCCACCTTTCCTGTCATGGACGGAGGAGCCGGCTCTTGTGCCCATGACAGGCGTGCGCTACAACAGCTTGTTCTGAATGTGCACGTAAAACCCTATGACATGACATGACATGACATATTAGGTGCCGGCTGTCGACCTTGTCTATATACGGTGAGAGAAGCACCCGGCTGCATCTTGTCCAGGCCGGAAGAGCCGCCGTCATGGGCCGACAACTGCGCCAATGAAAGGCGTGCGCTACAACAGCTTGTTCTGAATGTGCACGTTAAAGTAAGGGACAATGAAGGCATTTGACCTGGTATGCATATTCAATGATATATAATGCACATTATTGCATAATATCAACAAGTATAATCGTATAGTTAATTAATAAAACGGTTAAATGTGACGGCTATTATATATAACGGGTGCAGCCATTTTGTATCATCCCAGTGAATACGCCCTCTGGCGAGCTGGTGGTTACGTAATACCTAACATGTCACGTCAGGAATTAGTCTTCGAACTGAAGAAACAAAACATACCTGATTTTTTGCGGATGCATCGCAATATTCTGTAATAACAGTCATCCCAGTAAGCCAGCAACAATTATATATTATCAATACAAAATAAACCACCATTGTCAAAGTGTTGAAATAACTGTACTATGGTTTGTATATAAATTAAACCATGTACTGAAATAATAATCGGAGTGTTTTCTTAGTTAATTGGTCTTTTCTTTCTGTGGCCTTTCTATGGTTCCTGATTGGCAGGTGTATATTTAGACGGTCCCCAGACACTGTGTCTAGACACACTAAAAATACGTGCCTCTTTTATGAAGATCACAGGGTATTGTGTGGTAACCGTACGGATACCCCTTCAATCGGAAGGAAGGAAGGAAACTGTGTTTTACGTGCCCCTATCCACAGAGGTTCAGGCACGCCCACATCGGATTTAGCCTCTGACTTCGCCAGTGACCAACTCCGAAGCAGGAGGGCCTTCAATCGTGGGCAATGGGCAACTATATTTACGTGCTCCTATCCACGAAGGTTCAGGCACGCCCACTACGGATTTAGCCTCTGACTTTGCCAGTGACTAACTCCGGAGCAGGGGGGGGGGGGGGGGGGGTAAGTTTGAGGTGGGCAGAATTTGGAAAATAGCCAGTTAGTAGCTTAGCTTAGCTTAGTAACTTGTTTAACGTGTCCATATACCACTAGGGTTTCGAACACGCCTATCCCGAGTCCGGCCTCCGATAGGATCGGGAGTCTGACTCGGGACAGGGATAACCTAACAAATAGGAGAAATTTTGAAAATTAACGCCAAAAGTATAAAAAGGGGGAAATTGGGGTTAAAAAAGTTTGGCTGCGTCCTTAAAGAAACTTATCAACATTACTATCCTATATAAATTATTAATATAATATATTTTCGGCGCAAATTTAGATGGGCTGGTCTAATATTAATAATAATTCTTAAACAATATTCATTAAGCCCATGGGAGGTTAAGAGGAAAGGGGCTGCCAGTCATATTTTAAACACTGGTGTGACCAGGTGAGGGTCGGGAGGGAGGGGAGGCCGGCCCTACTCAAAACCTAAGGCCGAACCGCCTACGCATATAGCCCCAAAGAATGCCCTAACTCCCGGCATCCCATCACCCCCACCCCCCACCGTGTCCAACCGCAGTTCAGTCCAATCCTGACAGCCTATTAGTTGTTTAGGAAGTTATTATAACTTCCCAAACCGGCGTCACTTGAAAAGTGACGCCAAAGGGTTGTAATAGTTTAATCGCTGGTGCCACTAGGGGAGTGGCGCAAAAAATCCAGCGATGGTTAATTTAATATTTCCTTTTAAGTATCAAGCCTGCCAGAAGGAGAGAGGTGAACGCGGCCGATCCATGGAAAAACAGGCGACTCCTCAGTTGTCTTCTAAAACAACATAATTAGGTCATTTAGAAGACGCGGCGAACACTTTAATCTATAATACCTAGGGCAGTAGACGAGGTAATATTAACCAAGCCACTACCAAAGGCACAGACCAGACACCTGCCCTGTTAAATTACATTTTATTTATTTTTTATTAAAAATATAAAATAATGATTAAACTATGGATAAAATATACATAAACATAAACCTATCAAATTAATTTACAAAAAAAAAAAAAAAAAAAAAAAAAACACCCATCAATAAAACCAAACCAAAACCAAAATTAAAAAACACACATATTTATAACATGCAATTTTCCGGAAGGGGGAGGGGATTACTGCCAGGTAAGCCCCCACCCAATACCGAGCAATACACTTACACTCACACACTTGCATACCACAAACATATAACATATATACACAGCTAAAGGAAATGTCCCCATCCAGCCACCATAAACGTTTGGTAGAGCTGGTAGAGACATATAAATTGATTAAAAAGATTAAATGTTAAACAATATCTTTAATTATTAAAAAGCGATTATCCTGGCCCCGGAAAAGTGCAGCCACGCGCGACCAACCAGTTACCAAACAAATTTTGACATAGCTGGTAGAATCGCACGGACTGCCCAGCCCCGGGGACATAGACAACCACCTATAAACAAAGATTAGATTAATAAAAAAAAAAAATTTTTGTTAAAATAATTAATTATAATAATTAACACAGAACGAGAGACGCGGCCAATCGATAGCTGTAGCCAGCATTATCAGAGATGTTACCTTGGTCTGACCTCTGACGTCACAGCTAGCGACACAAGGTAGGCCGTGTAAATATCGATCGGTGTGTGCACAAAAATAAATAAATAATAATAATAATAATGATAAGGGGCAGACCGCCGAGGTAGGATTAGCAAACTATACTATTTTATTAACCTTATATTTATAGATCTTTAAATATTAATTTAATATTATAATAGTTTTACCCATAATTAATAGTAAACTAGTTAAGCCCGTACCCCGGACGAGCGCATATCGCAAAGCGAGTTCTAAGTGGAGCAACTCGCCGGTGGGTCGTAGCTAACCAATTTAATTAATTTAGAAATTAAGTTATTAATTAATTATTTAAATATTCCTATTAGTCTCCAACACATAGGCTATTAAAAGTCTGTTTGTTATTGCTTTATACTGTTTGTCGGGATTAAATAAATTAGTTGGATTAAATATAATTTTATTTGACTCCCACTGCGCCGCCGCTGGCGCACGTCTCCTCTTCCTCCACCTTCCCTTCTTCGGAATCCTGTCTCCGTACACCAAGGTCACGGTTGCCCGTGACCCGGTGTACGAGACTCGGTACTCCAGTAGAGCGCCATAGGTTGCGATAAGTCCCCCCAGGTAGGGGGGGGGGTGATAACGACACAAACAGAGACTCTTCTAAATACCCTGTCCATAAGCACACAGTGGAAACTACCATGTATGATAACGACACAAACAGAGACTCTTCTAAATACCCTGTCCATAAGCACACAGGAAGCTACCATGTATGATAAACACTACTTCTAAATACCCTGTATGAGTACTACGACACAAACAGAGACTCTTCTAAATACCCTGTCCATAAGCACACAGTGGAAGCTACCATGTATGATAACGACACAAACAGAGACTCTTCTAAATACCCTGTCCATAAGCACACAGTGGAAGCTACCATGTATGATAACGACACAAACAGAGACTCTTCTAAATACATAAGAGACCATCTGATAACGACACAAACAGAGACTCTTCTAAATACCCTGTCCATAAGCACACAGTGGAATTACCATGTATGATAACGACACAAACAGAGACTCTTCTAAATACCCTGTCCATAAGCACATAATGCAAACTAGTATGATAACGACACAAACAGAGACTCTTCTAAATACCCTGTCCATAAGCACATAGTGCAAACTACCGCGTATGATAACGACACAAACAGAGACTCTTCTAAATACCCTGTCCATAAGCACACAGTGGAAACTACCATGTATGATAACGACACAAACAGAGACTCTTCTAAATACCCTGTCCATAAGCTACATGTATGTGAGACTCTTCTAAATAAACTACCATGTATGATAACGACACAAACAGAGACTCTTCTAAATACCCTGTCCATAAGCACACAGTGGAAGCTACCATGTATGATAACGACACAAACAGAGACTCTTCTAAATACCCTGTCCATAAGCACATAGTGCAAACTACCATGTATGATAACGACACAAACAGAGACTCTTCTAAATACCCTGTCCATAAGCACATAGTGCAAACTACCATGTATGATAACGACACAAACAGAGACTCTTCTAAATACCCTGTCCATAAGCACACAGTGGAAGCTACCATGTATGATAACGACACAAACAGAGACTCTTCTAAATACCCTGTCCATAAGCACATAGTGCAAACTACCATGTATGATAACGACACAAACAGAGACTCTTCTAAATACCCTGTCCATAAGCACACAGTGGAAGCTACCATGTATGATAACGACACAAACAGAGACTCTTCTAAATACCCTGTCCATAAGCACATAGTGCAAACTACCATGTATGATAACGACACAAACAGAGACTCTTCTAAATACCCTGTCCATAAGCACACAGTGGAAGCTACCATGTATGATAACGACACAAACAGAGACTCTTCTAAATACCCTGTCCATAAGCACATAGTGCAAACTACCATGTATGAAACTACCATGTATGATACCATGTATGATAACTAACAGAGACTCTTCTAAATACCCTGTCCATAAGCACACAGTGGAAGCTACCATGTATGATAACGACACAAACAGAGACTCTTCTAAATACCCTGTCCATAAGCACACAGTGGAAGCTACCATGTATGATAACGACACAAACAGAGACTCTTCTAAATACCCTGTCCATAAGCACATAGTGCAAACTACCATGTATGATAACGACACAAACAGAGACTCTTCTAAATACCCTGTCCATAAGCACACAGAGACTCTTCTAAAACTACCATGTATGATAACGACACAAACAGAGACTCTTCTAAATACCCTGTCCATAAGCACACAGTGGAAGCTACCATGTATGATAACGACACAAACAGAGACTCTTCTAAATACCCTGTAAGCACCATAAGCACACAGTGGCACACTACCATGTATGATAACGACACAAACAGAGACTCTTCTAAATACCCTGTCCATAAGCACACAGAGTTCTAAATACCCTGTCCATAAAACTACCATGTATGATAACGACACAAACAGAGACTCTTCTAAATACCCTGTCCATAAGCACACAGTGGAAACTACCATGTATGATAACGACACAAACAGAGACTCTTCTAAATACCCTGTCCATAAAGCACACAGTGAAACTACCATGTATGATAACGACACAAACAGAGACTCTTCTAAATACCCTGTCCATAAGCACACTACCATGTATGATAACGACACAAACAGAGACTCTTCTAAATACCCTGTCCATAAGCACATAGTGGAAACTACCATGTATGATAACGACACAAACAGAGACTCTTCTAAATACCCTGTACCCATAACGACACAAACAGAGACTCTTCTAAATACCCTGTCCATAAGCACATAGTGCAAACTACCATGTATGATAACGACACAAACAGAGACTCTTCTAAATACCCTGTCCATAAGCACACAGTGGAAACTACCATGTATGATAACGACACAAACAGAGACTCTTCTAAATACCCTGTCCATAAGCACACAGTGGAAGCTACCATGTATGATAACGACACAAACAGAGACTCTTCTAAATACCCTGTCCATAAGCACACAGTGGAACTACCATGTATGATAACGACACAAACAGAGACTCTTCTAAATACCCTGTCCATAAGCACATAAGTAGTGAAACTACCATGTATGATAACGACACAAACAGAGACTCTTCTAAATACCCTGTCCATAAGCACACAGTGGAAGCTACCATGTATGATAACGACACAAACAGAGACTCATGTATGATAACGACACAAACAGAGACTCTTCTAAATACCCTGTCCATAAGCACATAGTGGAAACTACCATGTATGATAACGACACAAACAGAGACTCTTCTAAAACATAAGCACACAGTGGAAACTACCATGTATGATAACGACACAAACAGAGACTCTTCTAAATACCCTGTCCATAAGCACACAGTGGAAGCTACCATGTATGATAACGACACAAACAGAGACTC
>NC_054708.1:88809458-88840800 GCF_016097555.1 Gigantopelta aegis
ACAGATATTGATAGAGGAAACCCGCTGTCGTCACTTCACGGGCTACTCTTTTCGATTAACAGCAAGGGATCTTTTATATGCACTATCCCACAGACAGGATAGGACATACCACGGCCTTTGTTGCACGAGTTGTGGAGCACTGGCTGGGATGAGAAATAGCCCAATGAGTCCACCGACGGGGATCGATCCTAGACCGACCACGCATCAAGCGTACGCTTTTACCACTTGACTATGTCCCTCCCAAAAAGTAAGAAAGAATATATATTAGTCTATTTTTTAAATTAACAAAAAGAAAGCATACAATGGAAACACCATGGTTCACTCCATCCATTCATTATTGATTATTAACTTCTTTACCCTTCGTTTTACTCTTTTAAAGTATGGACATGTTATGAAGAATTTTAGCCTTTACTTTTTTAATATTCTATCAAATCTTGTAGTTTGAACACGACTTTTCGTCAGTGTTTTGAACTGCGTAGTACATACAAAACGCCGGACAATGTGTAACTGAGGAGCTGAGAAGATCTCTTCCAATATTGCACATTGTCACATATTGTTCAGCACTCTCTCGTGATCAAACCCTATAGTCTACAAACGAGCTGTAGGCAATCTGGGCAGACTTAGAGTCTTCCTGCCAAGTCTACACTTTGAGTGAAAAGTCTAATATCTTGTTATTGTTATATATAACCACTGCTGGCTGGTCGGCGTCTCAGGATCATAATTAAAAGCATACTTTATTTGTACTAAACGACCATTTGTGAATGAAGATGGATATTACGTAGATAATTAAGAACACTTCAACCTTCCGATACAAGAGTTGGGATGAAGTCGAAATGCATGTTGCAAATTGTGTTGAAAGCGACACAATGTACAAGTGTAATGAATGAATTCAGTTCAGAGCAGTAGTTACTCTTTTGTCTCGATCCATCTTGACGATCTAGCATTCGCCACCCTCCAACATTTATACCACCCTTTTCAACATGCTGCAATCGTTTAATATTTCAATATTTACAACAGGCAGTCTAGTTTAATGTTGTTACCACGATAAGAGCAGTGATATCGGCTTCACTGAGATTGTTGTGACATTTGTGTTGTTATTGGTTTTTGTTTTACACAGATACACGAAGATAATCGCGTCGAGTAAAATAATTCCGAAGCTGGAGGAGGAGTCGTCGTCTAAGAAACGGATGTGTTTGTACGCAAGTCCAGACGAGTTCACTGACGTCGTTCTAGAAGTGCAGGACCACAAGTTCTACTTCTACAGGTACACGAGAGTTCGTACTAACCATTCAGCGTACACGAGAGTTCGTACTAACCATTCAGCTCCGTCCTGGGAAGAAAGCCCGGAATAACCAGCTGTGTTTAGAGAAGCGAGAGAAAATTGGGGGACGTGAATTTAATTGCTTGATTTTTATGTCCCTAATCCCTAACCCCAACCCCTCCACCACCCCATTACCGTATTAACTAAACGTGTTTGCCATTGGTATCGGGTCCCGATTTGGCTCTGGACAGCAATATAGATAACTAATGTGGATGTATTCAGAGCAGAGTGGTTTAACCGTATATGATTATGAATAGCAAGGAGGCTGTTGAATGAAACTCTTTGACAATGTTCGCATTACAAAGTACGAAACACCTAACAATCATTTAAATAAAAAGTATAATTCATATGTGGAACAAACTAATTTTCATGGATATAAAGTGATCACTTTAATCCTTATTTGAAAGAAAATCACAACAACCAAAATTTATATTGATAATTATATATTCTTCGTCCTATCTCTAACATAGTTATCGTAATAGCACTTCGTATCGTCCAACTTTGTGGACATTTTACATTTAATGTTGTGGCTTTCGACAGATGTGTAATAAAGGTATTTGTTGAGAGATCTGTGTTGTTGGTAGGTTGTTGCTGTGTCGCGCGTCCCCGGTCTTCAAAGCCATGCTGCACTCGGACTTCAAGGAGAAGGACACAGGCACGATTCTCCTGCACCACAGACCCTTCCAGGACATCTACGACATGCTGAGGTTCCTAGACCCAGAGGTGAATTTCATCATCGACAGTACGTTAACATTTATGACTCTTTTTATATATAGTTTCACCTACTCTTCCTCCTCCTTCTTCTCCTTCTTTATCTTCTCCTTCTTCCTTTTCTTCGTCTTCTCCTTATGTTCATCTTTTTCTTCTCCCTGTTCTTTTTCTTCTTGTTTTCCTTATCCCTCGTCCTTATTACTTCTCTTCTTATTCTTCTTATTCATCCTCTTCTCCTCTTTCATCTTCTTCGACTTCATCGTTATCATTAACTTTTTCTTCGTCTCTTCATCATCATCATCATCATCATCGTCGTCGTCGTCGTCGTCATCATCATCAACGTCATCATCATCTTCTTCGTCTTCTTCTTCCTCTTCGTCTTCTTCTCTTGCCTTGTTACACTACATAGTGTACAAATTTCGATTATTCCTTGTTCACATGATCCCATTCATTTCGAGCCGTATTCATTGATAATCCATTCCAAACACACAACTATTTATCTCTTCCAGTCAGGGCAGCTTTTCGTCTAATTCCGGTGGCCGACGAATTTGGCGTCACCCGTCTGCGAGACGTGTGCGTCAACTACCTGCTGCAGCACATGGACCATGTGTCCACCGCCAGCGACATCATGAACTGCATCTTCGTGGCTGAGCGCCACCACCACCCGAGTCTGATGAAGGCCGCCATAGGCCGGGCCTCTCGCTTCAGCTCGGCGCCGTACCATTTCCACATCTCCAAGCTGAAGGCCACGGAGTTCTACCAGCAGCTACAGCCGTCCACCGTCATCGAGCTGCTCGAGACCAAGCTGATGGACTACCGCTCGTACAACTGACTGTTACCGCTCGTACAGCTGACTCTTACCGCTCGTACAGCTGACTGTTACCGCTCGTACAACTGACTGTTACCGCTCGTACAGCTGACTCTTACCGCTCGTACAACTGACTGTTACCGCTCATACAACTAACTCTTACCGCTCGTACAACTGACTGTTACCGCTCGTACAACTGACTGTTACCGCTCGTACAACTGACTCTTACCACTCGTACAACTGACTCTTACCGCTCGTAAAGCTGACTCTTACCGCTCGTACAACTGATTGTTACCGCTCGTACAGCTGACTGTTACCGCTCGTACAGCTGACTCTTACCGCTCGTACAACTGATTGCTACCGCTCGTACAGCTGACTGTTACCACTCGTACAACTGACTATTACCGCTGACTATTACCGCTCGTACAACTGACTGTTACCGCTCGTACAGCTGACTGTTACCACTCGTACAACTGACTGTTACCGCTCGTACAACTGACTCTTACCGCTCGTACAACTGACTGTTACCTCTCGTACAACTGACTGTTACCTCTCGTACAGCTGACTATTACCGCTGACTGTTACCACTCGTACAACTGACTGTTACCACTCGTAAAGCTGACTGTTACCACTCGTAAAGCTGACTGTTACCGCTCGTACAACTGACTGTTACCGCTCGTACAGCTGACTGTTACCGCTCGTACAACTGACTGTTACCGCTCGTACAGCTGACTGTTACCGCTCGTACAGATGACTCTTACCGCTCGTACAACTGACTCTTACCACTCGTACAACTGACTCTTACCGCTCGTACAACTGACTGTTACCGCTCGTACAGCTGACTCTTACCGCTCGTACAACTGACTGTTACCGCTCGTACAGCTGACTGTTACCGCTCGTACAACTGACTGTTACCGCTCGTACAACTGACTGTTACCGCTCGTACAACTGACTGTTACCGCTCGTACAGCTGACTGTTACCTCTCGTACAGCTGACTGTTACCGCTCGTACAGCTGATTGTTACCGCTCGTACAACTGACTGTTACCGCTCGTACAGCTGACTCTTACCGCTCGTACAGCTGACTGTTACCGCTCGTACAACTGACTGTTACCACTCGTACAACTGACTGTTACCACTCGTACAGTTGACTGTTACCGCTACCACTCGTACAGTTGACTGTTACCGCTTGTACAACTGATTGTTACCGCTCGTACAACTGATTGTTACCGCTCGTACAACTGACTGTTATCGCTCGTACAGCTGATTGTTACCGCTCGTACAGCTGACTGTTACCGCTCGTACAACTGACTGTTACCCCTCGTAGAACTGACTGTTACCGCTCGTACAGCTGATTGTTACCGCTCGTACAGCTGACTGTTACCGCTCGTACAACTGACTGTTACCGCTCGTACAACTGACTGTTACCGCTCGTACAGCTGACTATTACCGCTCGTACAACTGATTGTTACCGCTCGTATAGCTGACTGTTACCGCTCGTACAACTGACTCTTACCGCTCGTACAACTGACTGTTACTACTCGTACAGTTGACTGTTACCGCTTGTACAACTGATTGTTACCGCTCGTACAACTGACTGTTATCGCTCGTACAGCTGATTGTTACCGCTCGTACAGCTGACTGTTACCGCTCGTACAACTGACTGTTACCACTCGTAGAACTGACTGTTACCGCTCGTACAGCTGATTGTTACCGCTCGTATAGCTGACTGTTATCGCTCGTACAGCTGACTGTTACCGCTCGTACAACTGACTGTTACCGCTCGTACAACTGACTGTTACCGCTCGTACAGCTGACTATTACCGCTCGTACAACTGATTGTTACCGCTCGTATAGCTGACTGTTACCGCTCGTACAACTGACTGTTACCGCTTGTACAGCTGACTATTACCGCTGACTATTACCGCTCGTACAACTGACTGTTACCGCTCGTACAGCTGACTGTTACCGCTCGTACAGCTGACTGTTACCGATCTTGCCTTTATGGAGGTGACTGAAGGCAACAGATATAGTTCATAGTTCAACAGATATAGTTCATAGTTCAACAGATGTAGTACATAGTTCAACAGATATAGTTCATAGTTCAACAGAAACAGTTCATAGTTCAACAGATACAGTTCATAAATTAACAGATATAGTTCACCAATCAACAGATATAGTTCAAAAGTCAATAGATGTAGTTCATAGTTCAACAGATACAGTTCATAGTTCATGGGTCAACAGATACAGTTCATAGTTCAACATGTAGTGCATAGTTCAACATATGTATTCCATAGTTTAACAGATATAGTTCATAGTTCAACAGATGTAGTTCGTAGGTCAACAGATACATTCCATAGTTCATAGGTCAACAGATATAGTTCATAGATCAACAGATATAGGTCAACAGATATAGTTCATAGGTCAACAGATATAATTCATAGCCGACTCCATTTGAGGAATACCAACACGGAAGTAATTTGAATGGTCAAACATATGCACGAGACTTAAGATTTATGCTAATGGACATTCTGTTAAAAACGCTGAATATGTAATATAGTTCGTAATGATCACTGATTAAATTATGTTAAATATGTTCCGAGATGACGTAATCATTTATGATTTTTACCTTAGCCTATTTTGAAATAATTTAAGAAATATAATCCGGTCTCTCTCTCTCTCTCTCTCTCTCTCTCTCTCTCTCTCTCTCTCTCTCTCTCTCTCTCTCTCTCTCTCTCTCTCTCTCTCTCTCTCTCTCTCTCACTTTTCTACGTCCAAACTTAACCGGTGCCAGCATAACAAAAGGAAATGTCACCCTCCTTGTACTACTATAGGAGGACGGCCACTCCCAGGACTGGCTTGGCAAAATGAAGGCTTGTTTGCAACCGCACCTTTTCAATAATCTTGAAAAAACTCCCATTTGTGTACAGTGGGGGGGGGGGGGGGGCGTGCAGGCTGATTTTTGCCCGAATTAGACGAAAAACACGTCTACAGGCTGGTAGGTACTGGATTCGGATCCCAGTCGATGCATGGGATTTTTAATCCAGATACCGACTCCAAACCCTGAGTGAGTGCTCCGCAAGGCTCAATGGGTAGGTGTAAACCACTTGCACCGACCAGTGATCCATAACTGGTTGAACAAAGGCCATGGTTTGTGCTATCCTGCCTGTGGGAAGCGCAAATAAAAGATCCCTTGTTGCTAATCGGAAAGAGTAGCCCATGTAGTGGCGACAGCGAGTTTTCTCTCAAAATCTGTGTGGTCCTTAACCATATGTCTGACGCCATATAACCGTAAATAAAATGCGCTGAGTGCATCGTTAAATACAACATTTCTTTCTTTCTTTCTTTTTCTAAGCGCTCCAAGACCAAGCCTAAGTCCCTGGTTGTGTACAGGATCTAACATCTACAGGTGATATTGGCGTGCATCCATAATCAAGTTTAGATCTAACGAAACACCAATACAATTTAGACCCTGCGCAGTGCGTAAATGAAAGTGGGTCGGTGTGGGTGGAGGGTTTGTGTTGGGGAATTCCTGGGTGAAATTTCAGGGACTGAAATATCAAAACCTGTTATGGAGGAAGGGAGGGAACTTGCTTACCAGAAAAAATATGGTAATTTTAGGTGCTCAATTATGACATTCCCAGTATTTTTAGGACAATAAAAAAAATATCGTGGTCATGGTTCCGTGGCCCCTAAGTCGGAACATGACCCTTTTAGTGAAGGAAGGAAGGAAATGTTTTATTTAACGACGCACTCAACACATTTTATTTACGGTTATATGGCGTCAGACATATGGTTAAGGACCACACAGATTTTGAGAGAAAACTTTTGAGAGAAAACCCGCTGTCGCCATTTAATGGGCTACTCTTTTCGATTAGCAGCAAGGGATCTTTTATATGCACCATCCCACAGACAGGACAGTACATACCACGGTCTTTCTTACACCAGTTGTGGAGCACTGGCTGGGACGAGAAATAGGCCAATGGGTTCACCGACGGGGATCGATCCTAGACTGACCGCCCATCAAGCGATCGCTTTACCACTGGACTACGTCCCGCCCCCGACACTTTTCGTGTGTCACAACACGTTATTGGTGAGGGACGGGGTGTTTGAGCGTTACGTAATAATAGAGGGCGTGGTCTAAGTGTTACATTATGTTACATTGTAGAGAGGGATCATACAAATAGCGACATTTTATGTTAGCCTACATAATAATAAATTGTCGACCGCTTGATTTCTATGTAGGAACTAACCAGTTAACCAGCTAAATTGTTAACTTTTAGTAACAGCCCAAACAGCTAAGGCGAGTATGCAGAATAGCGTACTTATAACTGGATATACACACATAAAAGTAAATAAATTATAATCAACAAAAACGTGTGTTTTTTTAAGACAATCTGTGTGGTATGGTATTGTTTTCTTTTCTTTTTTCTCTCCGTGTGTCGTGTGTCCGTACATCACCTTCAATATGCACACATACAATTTTATTTCTTGAACAGCAGGTACATAAAGCACGGTGTACGGGTCAATTAACTCTTTGACTGATTTCAAACTGGGTTTTTTAAAGTTTAAAAGAAAAACAAATTAAAAGAAAAACATTAAATCACTGGTGGTAAAATTGATCTATTTATACCATTCACCTTCGCAGCAATCAAATTAAAACCAAATACATTTTGAAAAAGAAATGTTTTATTTTATAAAATAGAATAAACAAAACATAGTGGTTTGGGGGTTGTATTACACACTGCCATATTATTATACGGCTTGGCATTAAATAAACTAGTGTACAGGGCTAGTCTAAGATATCACAAGAGGAGGAAAGACAAAAAGTGTTTTTATCACAATTATATTTCTAACCATATATAAATATAAATAGTACATATACAATATATATATACATACACAGTCAAACCTGTCTTAAGCAGTCACACAAGGGAGTAGATAAAAGTGGCCGCTAAAGACAGATGACCGCTGCTTACAGGTTGTCATATATATAGTCTTTAAAACATTTGTTGTTGTTTCTTGTTTTACTGTCTGTACTGCTAAGCAACGGATGTGTGCTTCACAAATGACTATAAATCAACTTATGACATGTCTCCTTAAGAAAAAATGCAAATGGAATGTATTAAATTAACCGTTCTCAACAAGTTTGTTTTCTTTTTCTATTTAATTATTTAATTCCTACTTTATGCTGTGTATTGTCATAGTAAGTGAATCTACAAATGTCAAGTGTAGCCTGCCCAGAGGCAATTAGATGCATTGCAGAGTCATACTTTCTTAATTAATACACAGTAGAGATGTCGGGACTGAATGGGTACTAGTATTCCTGAAGGTGTGAATATCAGTTATTTGCTGCACCTTATCGCTGTTGTTAAAATATCCCTTTTATATAATAGTAAACATTTAATGTGGCCACTTAATACAGGTATTGTAGCGATTTGGGATCCGATTCAGGTGACCGCTTATTACAGGTGCATTTACATTATAAATCGTTTGGGAGGGAAAAAGTGGCCGCTTAAGGCAGGTGACCGCTGATTACAGGTGACCGCTGATTACATGTGGCCGCTTGGACAGGTTTGACTATATATATACAAAATATACATTATACAAAACATAGTTCACAAAATATGTTTGTAAAATAAATTATTAATATTTTTTTATAAAAAGAGCTTATGCATCATATAAAAATAGCAATATCTAATATATAATTACTTTTGGTCATAAACTATTATATGACCTCTAAGGTACATGCTAAACGTTTATTTTATGGTTATAATATATATTAATATTAAATAAATAGAAATAAGTAAATAAGACCACATTACATTTTGTTCTGATGAATTATAATTATTAAACGTTTGGTTTATTCACATTTGATCAGTCCACATGTACCTCATATCATATAAATCATTCATGTGTCAGAAATATTAGTAGAGATTTAGGCAAATCCATGGGTAGAATTAAGGGGGTGAAACTGACCCACCCATCCCCCTTTTGGGTGCTTAACTGCACCCCACTAATATTCTCCCCTCACCACCCACTCTTAATTTTAGTAACAATCTTCTGGTTGACACATTCTTTATAATTCTAGCCCTACCCCCGTCCTCCCTTTCACAAAATCTTGTAGTTACCCCATATATAATAGGTCAAAGTAAGCTGAAACCATGATGGTGTACCTTTAATTGCCTATATATGAATATAAATAGAACCTGTACATACTTAATAGCAGTCAGTCAGATTATGAATATTCATGATCATTATTCTTCCAAGACCGGTTTTATTACTATTACTCAACCATCATGCTTTTCGATTCACAGCATGGTACAAATTCATTTTATAAGCCATGCACTGGGTTGGATGAATATTTATTACAGTAGTATAAGTCTTTAGGCAAGTGATTCAGCACTTTCTACAGAATGCATGCAATGCTGGGCTTTAACCAGGATCCACCACAACCTGATCATTATGAGCACTTTGTTGAATATAGTCTGCAAATCTGTATATCCACTGGCATAGGAAGTGGGCCGGAGGGGGGGGGGGGGGGCACTTTGTAACAGTAACACTTTGAGAACTGTAACACTGACTTTCTCTATGAAATAGTGAACAAAATTTGGAATCTTGCATATAGAACATTTTAGTATATCCAAAAGTAATAAATATAAATTCTAAGTTATCAGTTGATAAATATAAATATATTAATAATAAATGTAATTTATACAAAAAGTAATAAAATATAGATTTTTCATTCATAAATATAATTTATTAGGATTATATATATAAATTATAAATATTAAGTACTACAGTAGTATTTGGTATTCATGAATATGTAAACATTTTCAAAGAATATATATTGTATGACTATTTACAAGTCTATGACATTTGTGGGAATTATCATTTACTTCATACATGTACATTGCTCATGCCTGTCTAGTTTTACGTAACCCACTTTTGGTTCACGCATAATATATTTAGGACATCCTTTATATGATCATGAAAGGTTACGCAAAGATGAAATAGGTTACCTGAATTTGCTTTGCATAACCAATAAATGGTTTGAACCAAGATTCATTTTAATTGTGCTGTTTGTCTTTGAGTTAATCGACATGTCTACACAATACTACAGGCTGATGTTGTCTGCAGTTTGACTCTCTGTCCAGAAAAACTCAGTGCCAAAGATTGGGCTTTCTTGACCTGTTCTGGGACAGTCTTCACATAGCTTCCGTCAGCCATAGACTTCAGGACTTTGTTCGGCTCTAAAACCCCAACCAACGAAACGATTTCCGATCCATACGCAATGTACGACAAGTCGTGTGCAACGTCCAAGATATCCAAATGACAATGTGCCAAGAAGACACACACCGACACCCTCTCCTCCATGTTCCAGACTACAATCATCTTATCACGACCCGAAGTGACCAGCAATCTACCATCTCTAGCGAATCTGAGGTTCACGACAAAGTCTTCATGTCGGGTCAACTTGCACTCCAGATGGCCATCCTGCATGTCCCAGATGTAGATTGACCGGTAGCCAGCGGTCAGCAGGGAGCGGCTGTCCGGCGTGAATGCCGATGTGGTGACCGATGACCGCTGGTTCATTCGGAAGAGGTATTTGCCCGTTGTCGTGGAGATGACCCTGGTGGAGCCATCCGATGACCCGGCCGCAGCCAGAAGGTCATTGGGGCTGATCATCATGGCCGAGCAGGCGGCCATCATGGTGTCGGGCTGCTGTAGGATCGCGCCATCGTCCGCCGCGCAGTCAACGGCGCTTAACATCACTGGGTAGTCAAACATCGTTACGCAGATCTGAAACATTGGCAATTGGAAAAATCAAAACTTTAATCAAAGTCATATATTTTTTATTGTATAAATATATATATATATATTTTTAGTAATTTACAAAATAACAAGAAAATTAAAGGAATGTTTATTTACAGACACCCCAGCACATTTTAAACTGTTAGGTTATTACAGTACTTGGTCTAGAGAAAAGGAATGTTCGTAAAACACCCCAGCACATTTTAAACTGTTAGGTTATTACAGTACTTGGTCTAGAGAAAAGGAATGCTCGTAAAACACCCCAGCACATTTTAAACTGTTAGGTTATTACAGTACTTGGTCTAGAGAAAAAGGAATGTTCGTAAAACACCCCAGCACATTTTAAACTGTTAGGTTATTACAGTACTTGGTCTAGAGAAAAGGAATGTTCGTAAAACACCCCAGCACATTTTAAACTGTTAGGTTATTACAGTACTTGGTCTAGAGAAAAGGAATGCTCGTAAAACACCCCAGCACATTTTAAACTGTTAGGTTATTACAGTACTTGGTCTAGAGAAAAAGGAATGTTCGTAAAACACCCCAGCACATTTTAAACTGTTAGGTTATTACAGTACTTGGTCTAGAGAAAAGGAATGTTCGTAAAACACCCCAGCACATTTTAAACTGTTAGGTTATTACAGTACTTGGTCTAGAGAAAAGGAATGCTCGTAAAACACCCCAGCACATTTTAAACTGTTAGGTTATTACAGTACTTGGTCTAGAGAAAAGGAATGCTCGTAAAACACCCCAGCACATTTTAAACTGTTAGGTTATTACAGTACTTGGTCTAGAGAAAAGGAATGCTCGTAAAACACCCCAGCACATTTTAAACAACGACTATTAGGTTATTACAATACTTGGTCTAGAGAATGAGAGAAGAAATAAAAGCAAACGACACCTCAGCAAAGTTTAAAGTACAACTATTTTTGAGATCTAACATCCAATTATTTTGAGCTTCATCTAGAGTCATAGCAAACTTGCTGCTGTCACACGGGCTACTTTGGTAGAGCTTAACGTAGCGCACACCTGTCATTCAGGACAGGAATGGGTATGGGTACTCTATTAACGTGCCCCTATCCACTTAAGGTTCAGGCACGCCTATCTCAGGTTCGACCTCTGACTTCGACACAAGGAAAGGAAGGAAGGGAGGGGAACTCTTTAACGAGCCCATATCCCGAAGGTTCAGGCACGCCCACCCTGGACTTAGCCTCTGACATCACCAGTGACCAATTCCAAGGTAGGAAGGGGGGAGGGGGAAGTTGAGATTGAGTGGAACAATTTTGAAATTATGATCTAATATTAATGGGGGGGGGGTAAAATTAAATTTTTAAGCACCATTAACAAGATAATATTTAGTTATTAGCACTTTATTATTAAATAATTAGTTGGCATTAATTTTCAGTTGGGATGGTCTAAATTTATTCAAATATTAATATCATTATATTAATATATCTTTAATTTTTATAAGCCCTGGAGGTTAAAGGGACATACCCTAGTTTTTAAACACTAAGGCATATGTTTTACTATTAGAAATGTTTTTAATAACTGACATCATACTTTACTTAGATTTTATTGTTTAGATTATCCCTTTCTGTACATTCGAAGTGTTTTTGGTCATCCTGGTGTTTTTAATATCACAAGATGAATTTCTCATATTTTTAAAAACGCACGTGCCTCTGAGAAGTAACAGTTATGGAGTCTACTTTTAGTCTATTTTTAGAGGTTATTTCACCATTTCAAAGTCACAGACTCGTGTTTCACTCAATTGTAACCTTATCCAAATGTATTACAAGTTTGTTGATTAACTAAATTTAGTGTTAATTTTCATGGGTTGAAACTAGGGTCTGTCCCTTTAAGGGTTCACAAAGGGGCTGGCTTTACATCCAATCTAGTTAAGATCAAACAACCAGACTGTACCCAAAGGTAGCCGATCCGGATTTCCATGGGGTGAATGCGCCGGAGGGGTGGTGGAATGGGAGGCCTCCTAACCAGGCAACCTAACAGCCAAGACTGCCTACGCCCTAACGCACCCAAAGAAAGCACCCTATCACGGCATCACCCCCCCCCCCCCCCCCCCCCCCCCCCCCCCCCCCCCCCCCCCCCCCCCCCGACCCCAATCCCGTCAACATCCAAGTTATCCATACAGCAGGTTATGGGTAAAATTACAATGTTCGTGAAGGAAGGTAGTAAGGGAAGGGAATGATGGGAAAGGAAGTGGGAGTGATGATGTTGATGATAAGCCCGCCATTTGTCGCCCAGGAAACGTAATGTTGATGTTGATCTGTTACAGAGGTTGATCCGTTACAGAGGTTGATCCGTTACAGAGGCTGATCTGTTACAGAGGTTGATCTGTTACAGAGGCTGATCTGTTAAAGAGGTTGATCTGTTACAGAGGTTGATCTGTTATAGAGGTTGATTCTTCCGTTCATGGCCCGAGGAGTCAACAGAAAGTTGCTCGAGTATTCATGAGCCTACATCTGAACAGATGCGCCACCTATACGGATGACCACTTAAGGTCATTGCTATATAAACGTCAGCGGCACCTGATGGACCACTAATTGTTTGACGGATGTCGCTGAGTATCAGCCAGGCTTCTCCTTATTTTTTATTGCTGGTGAGGCTGATTAAATTAATAGCTAGCTAAAACTGATTTGAATCAGGATAAAAATTTGTTTGATTAAAATACAAGGCATAATATAAAACATACTGTAGTTTAAAATGCTAAGAGGAAACATAAATATAACAACATTCATTTATAATCACTAAATTCTAAAATGGGTATATATATATATATAGAAGTAAATAGGACGCTGTGTGCTGTATAAATCTAGTGAAGTACAGGAATAGAAGTGCAGTAGGTTTCCAACTATACCAGGCTTATCTTCCTTCCTTACATACAATAATAATTCATAAAAAATATATATGTAATAAAATGCATCTACAACTATAAATAACTACTGTGGAACGCCGGGTGGGAGGAAGAGACACTGATGGGAAAGGGTTCAACTAGCATCACGGGATCTTTTATACGCACTTTCTCAGAGACAACACAGTATGTAGCAAGACCTTTGTACCAGGTGTTGGGCACTGGTCGGGGGGGGGGGGGGGGATCTGTGGTCCATCTAGGGAAACTAATTCTGTGACTTGTACCTCAGGAGAGTGCTCTACCATAATACATAAAATCACATGCTTGTTTAAACTGATCTCAATGGCTGTAACATATATAGAATAAAGATGCCGACAGCTGATTCAGCTGCTGTATTGACCTTAGTTCCAATGCTGTAATATATATAGGGAATAACTGGTTACTGTCTTAAGATATCGGCTTTATCCTGCGACCTGAGCAGGATAAAGCCGATATCTTAAGACAGTAACCAGTTATTTCTTTTATCCTGCAATCCTACAGGAATATTAGGAAAATCATTATTTATTCCAGTTTTGTGTACGCAAATCGAGTATTGTCAACCTAGCAAGGCTTTTGCCGTATGATGTCATACAAGATGCATGACGTCATTATTTGTAAGAAGCTAGCTACATTCTGTCACATTAAAAAAGCTATCTAAACTCTAATTCATAAATAAATATACAAGTTTTGTATTATTATCGCAAAACTAAAAGTTATTTGCATTTACTGTACTTAAACAAATGATTTGAAGAGTATGTTTATTGAAAATCTACTCTAAAATACTCGAGTTGAGTCGGGCTTATGTCACGTGATCTATATTTTTGGTCAGTGAGATTAGATAGATATATATTTCTCTAGTCATCATATCTTGCCAATGTATACAGTGACTGCTAGATAAATAGAATAAAGAAGCCGACAGCTGATTCAGCTGCTGTATTTACCTTAGTTCCAATGCTGTTCACTGCCGTCTTGTACAGGGAATACAGAAATTCAAAGTCACGAATCTTGGCTCCTGAAAAAAAGGAAACAATTTTAAATTGATAAAATACACAATATACAGACATTTCTAGTGAGTAGAATGTGTACATGTAATGACCATGTATGACTTTGTGTATCTGAGATAACAAACAGATAACAGACAGACACAGATCTGTCACTCTACCTGTCCATGCATATAGTTGTCTTTCCGTCTGTGTATGCATGTATGTATGTCTGTGTGTGTGTCTGTGCATCTGTTTGTGTGTGTACCTCTGTGTTCGTTTCTGTCTGTACATGTGACTCTAGAAATTACAAGCAGGATAGAGAGCTGTTTGTATGTCCATCTGTCTGTGTTATTTATTGATAAATGTTATAAGTAATAAACCTGGGCAGCCATTGTGACTGACAGTGACAACTACGTTTTATCGTCTGTATCTAGATATCAAAGAATCTATTTGTCTCTCTCTCTTTCTCTGTCTGGGTTTGTCTGACTATCTGTATATATGTCTGTCTGTATATATGTCTGTTTGTATGTATGTCTGTCTGTATATATGTTTGTCTGACTGTGTGTATGTGTCTGTGTATGTGTCTGTCTGTGTGTCTGTCTGTACGTAGAGACAACAATCTGTCACTCACCTGTCTGCAGGTTCCAGATCCTGCCTTGTGCCTCCATCCCGGCTTGACCCGCCACGAGAACGTCTCCTCCCTCCGCCATACACGAGACTTTACCTCGCGCTTCCAGGGCATACAGCAGACCATCTGCAAACATCCAGTCACGGTTCTCATTGATACAAGGCACATATTTAAACAACAAATTAAAGGCCCTATCTCAAAGGTACACAAGAGTGGGCTTCTCACCACAATATATTTAAACAACAAATTAAAGGCCCTATCTCAAAGGTACACAAGGGTTAGCTTCTCACCACAACATATTTAAACAACAAATTAAAGGTCCTATCTCAAAGGTACACAAGGGTTAGCTTCTCACCACAACATATTTAAACAACAAATTAAAGGTCCTATCTCAAAGGTACACAAGGGTTAGCTTCTCACCACAACATATTTAAACAACAAATTAAAGGTCCTATCTCAAAGGTACACAAGAGTTAGCTTCTCACCACAACATATTTAAACAACAAATTAAAGGTCCTATCTCAAAGGTACACAAGAGTGGGCTTCTCACCACAATATATTTAAACAACAAATTAAAGGTCCTATCTCAAAGGTACACAAGGGTGGGCTTCTCACCACAATATATTTAAACAACAAATTAAAGGCCCTATCTCAAAGGTACACAAGGGTTAGCTTCTCACCACAACATATTTAAACAACAAATTAAAGGTCCTATCTCAAAGGTACACAAGAGTGGGCTTCTCACCACAATATATTTAAACAACAAATTAAAGGCCCTATCTCAAAGGTACACAAGGGTTAGCTTCTCACCACAACATATTTAAACAACAAATTAAAGGTCCTATCTCAAAGGTACACAAGGGTTAGCTTCTCACCACAACATATTTAAACAACAAATTAAAGGTCCTATCTCAAAGATACACAAGGGTGGGCTTCTCACCAAATTGAGTTATTAACTTTTGCTTTGAGATTTTTTTATTAGAAAACATTTTGTGGACAACTGACAGAATTGGGCTTCTTCAGTAACATTTTGCCAGGCAGATATTGCCAACAAGTTCGCTGTCTTTGTGCAACTCATATGTGTTGCCTTGTTATCTGTATTGTCTGTATTTGAATGGGAAAGAAGAAGCAATGATGTTACTTACTTTGATGGCCTCATTCAGTCAAATTACCAGATTTTGTGGATGCACCAATCATTAGGATTTGTTACAATTTGATAAAACAGGAATTTAGTTATAATGAATGCAACTCAGTTTGCATGGCATATAAACACATTACAATTTTAAAAGATGACTAATTATTACATACCAGTGCTAGTATCAAAGACTAGAACGTTTCCACCGATCGCTGCACAGAGATACTTGTTATTTTTAGACAGCAGAAGCTGATTGGCTGGTTCACTAGTTGGGGTGTCAATCATCGTCGTCGTCTGAGCCTTCAGTTTCCTCTTGAGCAGAAAGCCCTTGTCTGTCGCTAGGTACAGACTTTCACAGTCGCTACAAGAAATTACACAAATAATAGAGAGAGAATAGAAGAAAGCCCTTGTCTGTCGCTAGGTACAGATTTTCACAGTCGCTACAAGAAATTACACAAATAATAGACAGAGAAAAGAAGAAAGCCCTTGTCTGTCGCTAGGTACAGACTTTCACAGTCGCTACAAGAAATTACACAAATAATAGAGAGAGAAAAGAAGAAAGCCCTTGTCTGTCGCTAGGTACAGACTTTCACAGCTGCTACAAGAAATTACACAAATAATATAGAGAGAAAAGAAGAAAGCCCTTGTCTGTCGCTAGGTACAGACTTTCACAGTCGCTACAAGAAATTACACAAATAATAGACAGAGAAAAGAAGAAAGCCCTTGTCTGTCGCTAGGTACAGACTTTCACAATCGCTACAAGAAATTACACAAATAATAGAGAGAGAAAAGAAGAAAGCCCTTGTCTGTCGCTAGGTACAGACTTTCACAGTCGCTACAAGAAATTACACAAATAATAGAGAGAGAAAAGAAGAAAGCCCTTCCTTGTCTGTCGCTAGGTACAGACTTTCACAGTCGCTACAAGAAATTACACAAATAATAGACAGAGAAAAGAAGAAAGCCCTTGTCTGTCGCTAGGTACAGACTTTCACAGCCGCTACAAGAAATTACACAAATAATAGAGAGAGAAAAGAAGAAAGCCCTTGTCTGTCGCTAGGTACAGACTTTCACAGCCGCTACAAGAAATTACACAAATAATAGAGAGAGAAAAGAAGAAAGCCCTTGTCTGTCGCTAGGTACAGACTTTCACAGCCGCTACAAGAAATTACACAAATAATATAGAGAGAAAAGAAGAAAGCCCTTGTCTGTCGCTAGGTACAGACTTTCACAGTCGCTACAAGAAATTACACAAATAATAGAGAGAGAAAAGAAGAAAGCCCTTCCTTGTCTGTCGCTAGGTACAGACTTTCACAGTCGCTACAAGAAATTACACAAATAATAGACAGAGAAAAGAAGAAAGCCCTTGTCTGTCGCTAGGTACAGACTTTCACAGCCGCTACAAGAAATTACACAAATAATAGACAGAGAAAAGAAGAAAGCTCTTGTCTGTCGCTAGGTACAGACTTGTACAGACTTTCACAGCTGCTACAAGAAATTACACAAATAATAGACAGAGAAAAGAAGAAAGCTCTTGTCTGTCGCTAGGTACAGACTTTCACAGCCGCTACAAGAAATTACACAAATAATAGAGAGAGAAAGAAGAAAGCCCTTGTCTGTCGCTAGGTACAGACTTTCACAGCCGCTACAAGAAATTACACAAATAATAGAGAGAGAAAAGAAGAAAGCCCTTGTCTGTCGCTAGGTACAGACTTTCACAGCTGCTACAAGAAATTACACAAATAATAGAGAGAGAAAAGAAGAAAGCCCTTGTCTGTCGCTAGGTACAGACTTTCACAGCCACTACAAGAAATTACACAAATAATAGAGAGAGAAAAGAAGAAAGCCCTTGTCTGTCGCTAGGTACAGACTTTCACAGCCGCTACAAGAAATTACACAAATAATAGAGAGAGAAAAGAAGAAAGCCCTTGTCTGTCGCTAGGTACAGACTTTCACAGAGAAGAAATTACACAAATAATAGAGAGAGAAAAGAAGAAAGCCCTTGTCTGTCGTCTGTCGCTAGGTACAGAGAAAGCCCTTCCTTTCACAGTCGCTACAAGAAATTACACAAATAATAGACAGAGAAAAGAAGAAAGCCCTTGTCTGTCGCTAGGTACAGACTTTCACAGCCGCTACAAGAAATTACACAAATAATAGACAGAGAAAAGAAGAAAGCTATTGTCTGTCGCTAGGTACAGACTTGTACAGACTTTCACAGCTGCTACAAGAAATTACACAAATAATAGACAGAGAAAAGAAGAAAGCCCTTGTCTGTCGCTAGGTACAGATTTTCACAGTCGCTACAAGAAATTACACAAATAATAGACAGAGAAAAGAAGAAAGCCCTTGTCTGTCGCTAGGTACAGACTTTCACAGTCGCTACAAGAAATTACACAAATAATAGAGAGAGAAAAGAAGAAAGCCCTTGTCTGTCGCTAGGTACAGACTTTCATAGCTGCTACAAGAAATTACACAAATAATATAGAGAGAAAAGAAGAAAGCCCTTGTCTGTCGCTAGGTACAGACTTTCACAGTCGCTACAAGAAATTACACAAATAATAGAGAGAGAAAAGAAGAAAGCCCTTGTCTGTCGCTAGGTACAGACTTTCACAGCTGCTACAAGAAATTACACAAATAATATAGAGAGAAAAGAAGAAAGCCCTTGTCTGTCGCTAGGTACAGACTTTCACAGTCGCTACAAGAAATTACACAAATAATAGACAGAGAAAAGAAGAAAGCCCTTGTCTGTCGCTAGGTACAGACTTTCACAATCGCTACAAGAAATTACACAAATAATAGAGAGAGAAAAGAAGAAAGCCCTTGTCTGTCGCTAGGTACAGACTTTCACAGCCGCTACAAGAAATTACACAAATAATAGAGAGAGAAAAGAAGAAAGCCCTTGTCTGTCGCTAGGTACAGACTTTCACAGTCGCTACAAGAAATTACACAAATAATAGAGAGAGAAAAGAAGAAAGCCCTTCCTTGTCTGTCGCTAGGTACAGACTTTCACAGTCGCTACAAGAAATTACACAAATAATAGACAGAGAAAAGAAGAAAGCCCTTGTCTGTCGCTAGGTACAGACTTTCACAGCCGCTACAAGAAATTACACAAATAATAGACAGAGAAAAGAAGAAAGCTATTGTCTGTCGCTAGGTACAGACTTGTACAGACTTTCACAGCCGCTACAAGAAATTACACAAATAATAGACAGAGAAAAGAAGAAAGCCCTTGTCTGTCGCTAGGTACAGATTTTCACAGTCGCTACAAGAAATTACACAAATAATAGACAGAGAAAAGAAGAAAGCCCTTGTCTGTCGCTAGGTACAGACTTTCACAGTCGCTACAAGAAATTACACAAATAATAGAGAGAGAAAAGAAGAAAGCCCTTGTCTGTCGCTAGGTACAGACTTTCATAGCTGCTACAAGAAATTACACAAATAATATAGAGAGAAAAGAAGAAAGCCCTTGTCTGTCGCTAGGTACAGACTTTCACAGTCGCTACAAGAAATTACACAAATAATAGAGAGAGAAAAGAAGAAAGCCCTTGTCTGTCGCTAGGTACAGACTTTCACAGCTGCTACAAGAAATTACACAAATAATATAGAGAGAAAAGAAGAAAGCCCTTGTCTGTCGCTAGGTACAGACTTTCACAGTCGCTACAAGAAATTACACAAATAATAGACAGAGAAAAGAAGAAAGCCCTTGTCTGTCGCTAGGTACAGACTTTCACAATCGCTACAAGAAATTACACAAATAATAGAGAGAGAAAAGAAGAAAGCCCTTGTCTGTCGCTAGGTACAGACTTTCACAGTCGCTACAAGAAATTACACAAATAATAGAGAGAGAAAAGAAGAAAGCCCTTCCTTGTCTGTCGCTAGGTACAGACTTTCACAGTCGCTACAAGAAATTACACAAATAATAGACAGAGAAAAGAAGAAAGCCCTTGTCTGTCGCTAGGTACAGACTTTCACAGCCGCTACAAGAAATTACACAAATAATAGACAGAGAAAAGAAGAAAGCTCTTGTCTGTCGCTAGGTACAGACTTGTACAGACTTTCACAGCTGCTACAAGAAATTACACAAATAATAGACAGAGAAAAGAAGAAAGCTCTTGTCTGTCGCTAGGTACAGACTTTCACAGCCGCTACAAGAAATTACACAAATAATAGAGAGAGAAAGAAGAAAACCCTTGTCTGTCGCTAGGTACAGACTTTCACAGTCGCTACAAGAAATTACACAAATAATAGAGAGAGAAAAGAAGAAAGCCCTTGTCTGTCGCTAGGTACAGACTTTCACAGTCGCTACAAGAAATTACACAAATAATAGACAGAGAAAAGAAGAAAGCCCTTGTCTGTCGCTAGGTACAGACTTTCACAGCCGCTACAAGAAATTACACAAATAATAGAGAGAGAAAGAAGAAAGCCCTTGTCTGTCGCTAGGTACAGACTTTCACAGCCGCTACAAGAAATTACACAAATAATAGAGAGAGAAAGAAGAAAGCCCTTGTCTGTCGCTAGGTACAGACTTTCACAGCCGCTACAAGAAATTACACAAATAATAGAGAGAGAAAAGAAGAAAGCCCTTGTCTGTCGCTAGGTACAGACTTTCACAGTCGCTACAAGAAATTACACAAATAATAGAGAGAGAAAAGAAGAAAGCCCTTGTCTGTCGCTAGGTACAGACTTTCACAGTCGCTACAAGAAATTACACAAATAATAGAGAGAGAAAAGAAGAAAGCCCTTCCTTGTCTGTCGCTAGGTACAGACTTTCACAGTCGCTACAAGAAATTACACAAATAATAGACAGAGAAAAGAAGAAAGCCCTTGTCTGTCGCTAGGTACAGACTTTCACAGCCGCTACAAGAAATTACACAAATAATAGACAGAGAAAAGAAGAAAGCTATTGTCTGTCGCTAGGTACAGACTTGTACAGACTTTCACAGCCGCTACAAGAAATTACACAAATAATAGACAGAGAAAAGAAGAAAGCTCTTGTCTGTCGCTAGGTACAGACTTTCACAGCCGCTACAAGAAATTACACAAATAATAGAGAGAGAAAGAAGAAAACCCTTGTCTGTCACTAGGTACAGACTTTCACAGTCGCTACAAGAAATTACACAAATAATAGAGAGAGAAAGAAGAAAACCCTTGTCTGTCGCTAGGTACAGACTTTCACAGTCGCTACAAGAAATTACACAAATAATAGAGAGAGAAAAGAAGAAAGCCCTTGTCTGTCGCTAGGTACAGACTTTCACAGTCGCTACAAGAAATTACACAAATAATAGACAGAGAAAAGAAGAAAGCCCTTGTCTGTCGCTAGGTACAGACTTTCACAGCCGCTACAAGAAATTACACAAATAATAGAGAGAGAAAGAAGAAAGCCCTTGTCTGTCGCTAGGTACAGACTTTCACAGCCGCTACAAGAAATTACACAAATAATAGAGAGAGAAAGAAGAAAGCCCTTGTCTGTCGCTAGGTACAGACTTTCACAGCCGCTACAAGAAATTACACAAATAATAGAGAGAGAAAAGAAGAAAGCCCTTGTCTGTCGCTAGGTACAGACTTTCACAGTCGCTACAAGAAATTACACAAATAATAGAGAGAGAAAAGAAGAAAGCCCTTGTCTGTCGCTAGGTACAGACTTTCACAGTCGCTACAAGAAATTACACAAATAATAGAGAGAGAAAAGAAGAAAGCCCTTGTCTGTCGCTAGGTACAGACTTTCACAGTCGCTACAAGAAATTACACAAATAATAGAGAGAGAAAAGAAGAAAGCCCTTGTCTGTCGCTAGGTACAGACTTTCACAGTCGCTACAAGAAATTACACAAATAATAGAGAGAGAAAAGAAGAAAGCCCTTGTCTGTCGCTAGGTACAGACTTTCACAGTCGCTACAAGAAATTACACAAATAATAGACAGAGAAAAGAAGAAAGCCCTTGTCTGTCGCTAGGTACAGACTTTCACAGCCGCTACAAGAAATTACACAAATAATAGAGAGAGAAAGAAGAAAGCCCTTGTCTGTCGCTAGGTACAGACTTTCACAGCCGCTACAAGAAATTACACAAATAATAGAGAGAGAAAGAAGAAAGCCCTTGTCTGTCGCTAGGTACAGACTTTCACAGCCGCTACAAGAAATTACACAAATAATAGAGAGAGAAAAGAAGAAAGCCCTTGTCTGTCGCTAGGTACAGACTTTCACAGCCACTACAAGAAATTACACAAATAATAGAGAGAGAAAAGAAGAAAGCCCTTGTCTGTCGCTAGGTACAGACTTTCACAGCCGCTACAAGAAATTACACAAATAATAGAGAGAGAAAAGAAGAAAGCCCTTGTCTGTCGCTAGGTACAGACTTTCACAGTCGCTACAAGAAATTACACAAATAATAGAGAGAGAAAAGAAGAAAGCCCTTGTCTGTCGCTAGGTACAGACTTTCACAGCCGCTACAAGAAATTACACAAATAATAGAGAGAGAAAAGAAGAAAGCCCTTGTCTGTCGCTAGGTACAGACTTTCACAGTCGCTACAAGAAATTACACAAATAATAGACAGAGAAAAGAAGAAAGCCCTTGTCTGTCGCTAGGTACAGACTTTCACAGCCGCTACAAGAAATTACACAAATAATAGACAGAGAAAAGAAGAAAGCTATTGCCTGTCGCTAGGTACAGACTTGTACAGACTTTCACAGCCGCTACAAGAAATTACACAAATAATAGACAGAGAAAAGAAGAAAGCTCTTGTCTGTCGCTAGGTACAGACTTTCACAGCCGCTACAAGAAATTACACAAATAATAGAGAGAGAAAGAAGAAAACCCTTGTCAGTCGCTAGGTACAGACTTTCACAGTCGCTACAAGAAATTACACAAATAATAGAGAGAGAAAAGAAGAAAGCCCTTGTCTGTCGCTAGGTACAGACTTTCACAGTCGCTACAAGAAATTACACAAATAATAGACAGAGAAAAGAAGAAAGCCCTTGTCTGTCGCTAGGTACAGACTTTCACAGCCGCTACAAGAAATTACACAAATAATAGAGAGAGAAAGAAGAAAGCCCTTGTCTGTCGCTAGGTACAGACTTTCACAGCCGCTACAAGAAATTACACAAATAATAGAGAGAGAAAGAAGAAAGCCCTTGTCTGTCGCTAGGTACAGACTTTCACAGCCGCTACAAGAAATTACACAAATAATAGAGAGAGAAAAGAAGAAAGCCCTTGTCTGTCGCTAGGTACAGACTTTCACAGTCGCTACAAGAAATTACACAAATAATAGAGAGAGAAAAGAAGAAAGCCCTTGTCTGTCGCTAGGTACAGACTTTCACAGTCGCTACAAGAAATTACACAAATAATAGAGAGAGAAAAGAAGAAAGCCCTTGTCTGTCGCTAGGTACAGACTTTCACAGTCGCTACAAGAAATTACACAAATAATAGAGAGAGAAAAGAAGAAAGCCCTTGTCTGTCGCTAGGTACAGACTTTCACAGTCGCTACAAGAAATTACACAAATAATAGAGAGAGAAAAGAAGAAAGCCCTTGTCTGTCGCTAGGTACAGACTTTCACAGTCGCTACAAGAAATTACACAAATAATAGAGAGAGAAAAGAAGAAAGCCCTTGTCTGTCGCTAGGTACAGACTTTCACAGTCGCTACAAGAAATTACACAAATAATAGAGAGAGAAAAGAAGAAAGCCCTTGTCTGTCGCTAGGTACAGACTTTCACAGTCGCTACAAGAAATTACACAAATAATAGAGAGAGAAAAGAAGAAAGCCCTTGTCTGTCGCTAGGTACAGACTTTCACAGTCACTACAAGAAATTACACAAATAATAGAGAGAGAAAGAAGAAAGCCCTTGTCTGTCGCTAGGTACAGATCTTACTACTGTCACCCAGGGGCATAGGCTGGGGGGTTCGGTGAAGCAAATGGTTCGCTTTCAGAACTAAAACATACAGGTTTACACATATTGAGTTTCTGGTGGTGCAAAAACAAAATAGAAAGAGGGTCCACTTGGTTCATATTCGAGCCCCCCCCCAGGTCTAAACCACGCTATGCCTCTGTGTCACCTATTACACCCTATAAAGTCTGTTTTCATGGGATTCCGTTACCAGAAGAATTTATTTAAATATATGACAGTGATCCATGAAAAAGATCATAAAAGTATAAAATATCTCTAAAAATGTTTTTAATAATCAGAAAGGCAATCACACAAATGGAATGTTTACATCGCTTATGGACGATCAGTCTTTACAAACTTTTTGCAGTTAAGCAAATGTTTGTAACCTTTTTACAGCCATGGTATGCACTGTGCTGTCAGGTTAATAACATTTTGAACATGTCAGGGAGAAGTGTGCCACTATTATTTTGATGTCACGAAAAAAAAAAAAAACCCATTTTTGTCACTAAAAATTTCTAAAATATGTGATGGAGTGATTTCGGTATAATATCCGCCCGGTCCCCTCCATTATTATTTTTAGTTAGGGTTGAGGGTTAGGGTTAGGGTTAAGGTTAGGGTTAGGGTTAGGGTTAGGGTTAGGGTTAGGGTTAGGGTTAGGGTTGGGGTTATGGCTGGGGTTAGGACTAGGGTTGGGGTTAGGGTTGGAGTTAGGGTTAGGGTTAGGGTTAGGGGAAGGGGGGACCGGGTGGATATTTTTCCAAAAAATGTATCCCAAAAAGAAAAAAAAGAGAGAACTAACGGTACCCGTTGGTGAGGTGTGTGTTAAAACTGAATGTGTGGTTTATGAGAATCTTAAATATTTTTTATGCACCTCAATGGGACCATTTTTAAAAATTACAATCTAGAAGCCAGAATGTACAATGAATATAAAACTGCATTACCTTGAAATGACCAAAGACAGCGTTCTGCCCACAACATCAACAGCTGAATTATCATCCCAGTTTTCTAACTTGGACTTTGCAGCTTTGTCAATGACATCATTTGTTCCCTTATTACGGTGGACAACCCCATTAAGCTGAGTTTGAGCACTCTTGTTTCTTATTCCCGCCATTATCTTGTCGAAATCCCACAGTTTGACGGAGTTATCCTCTCCTGCAGAAAACAACATGTTCTCATTGGACGTGATGATTAACTGCAGAACTCCCTGACTGTGACCTGTCACATTGAACACGAGCTGAGCCTGGTTCTTAAGGTTACCGCGGCGACCGGCCGACAGGATGTAGATGTCTGCCTCCCCACACACCGCGGCCACCACAAACAGCTCCTCGTCCCCGCACAGCTTGAGATCGGAGTACGGCCCGTTCACCCTCCTACACGACGACTTGACGGTCCGTGTCAACAGCTCAGCCACTGTAGCGTATTTGTTCTTGTCACCGTTGATGAGAACACCGGCAGATGTGCCATAGATGATGTACTGTTGGTTCTTATCTAGGGCTATGATGTCAACCTCATAGTGAGAGCTGGGACTCTTCACACTTCCCAGGAGATTGCCAGATGGCAGGCTGTAAGATAACAATGGATGGATGGATGGATGAATGGACCTGAGTGTAATTCACTAAACCTGAGTGTAGTTCACTAAACCTGACTGTACTTCACTAAACCTGACTGTAATTCACTAAACCTGACTGTAGTTCATTAAATCTTAGTGTAGTTCACTAAACCTGAGTGTAATTCACTAAACCTGACTATAGTTCACTACACCTGACTGTAGTTCACTAAACCTGACTGTTGTTCACTAAACCTGACTATAGTTCACTAAACCTGACTGTTGTTCACTAAACCTGACTGTAGTTCACTAAACCTGAGTGTAATTCACTAAACCTGACTGTAGTTCATTAAATCTGACTGTAGTTCACTAAACCGGACTGTAATTCACTAAGCCTGACTGTAGTTCACTAAACCGGACTGTAATTCATTAAACCTGAGTGTAATTCACTAAGCCTGACTGTAGTTCACTAAACCTGACTGTAATTCACTAAACCTGATTGTAGTTCACTAAACCAGACTGTAATTCACTAAGCCTGACTGTAGTTCACTAAACCTGACTGTAATTCACTAAACCTGACTGTAGTTCACTAAACCTGACTGTAGTTCACTAAACCTGACTGTAAACCTGACTGTTGTTCACTAAACCTGAGTGTAGTTCACTAAACCTGACTGTAGTTCACTAAACCTGACTGTATTTCACTAAACCTGACTGTTGTTCACTAAACCTGAGTGTAGTTCACTAAACCTGACTGTTGTTCACTAAACCTGACTGTAGTTCACTAAACCTGAGTGTAGTTCACTAAACCTGAGTGTAGTTCACTAAACCTGAGTGTAGTTCACTAAACCTGACTGTTGTTCACTAAACCTGAGTGTAGTTCACTAAACCTGACTGTTGTTCACTAAACCTGAGTGTAGTTCACTAAACCTGAGTGTAGTTCACTAAACCTGACTGTTGTTCACTAAACCTGAGTGTAGTTCACTAAACCTGACTGTAGTTCACTAAACCTGACTGTATTTCACTAAACCTGAGTGTAATTCACTAAGCCTGACTGTAGCTCACTAAACCTGAGTGTAATTCAATAAACCTGACTGTAGTTCACTAAACCTGACTGTAATTCACTAAACCTGAGTGTAATTGACTGTAGTTCACTAAACCTGACTGTAGTTCACTAAACCTGAGTGTAATTCACTAAACCTGACTGTAGTTCACTAAACCTGACTGTAGTTCACTAAACCTGACTGTAGTTCACTAAACCTGACTGTAGTTCACTAAACCTGACTGTATTTCACTAAACCTGAGTGTAATTCACTAAGCCTGACTGTAGCTCACTAAACCTGAGTGTAATTCAATAAACCTGACTGTAGTTCACTAAACCTGACTGTAATTCACTAAACCTGAGTGTAATTGACTGTAGTTCACTAAACCTGACTGTAGTTCACTAAACCTGAGTGTAATTCACTAAACCTGACTGTAGTTCACTAAACCTGACTGTAGTTCACTAAACCTGACTGTAGTTCACTAAACCTGAGTGTAATTCACCTGTAACAGAAGATGACACTGGATGTCTGGTAGGACCACCCTCGATGCACATACATGTTACTGGATGTAATCAGACACGTTCTGTTGCTGGGAGCATACTCCTCGAAGCTCTGTATATTGGTGTCGCTCTCCGCGAGTGCCGCCAGTCTCTTCCCAGTGGCTGTGCTCCACAGCTGCTGTCTCGTCTCCACGGAAACCGTGATCACGTGCTGCTCGTCGGGGGACATGACAACATATCCGGGTTTCTCTTCCATGTCCAGGCTGAGGCGATTCTTGAACGTGCTGCTGGTTATGTCCCAGTCTGCTACCATCACAGTGTTGTCTGAAACCACGACAAACATTAATGGAAACATGCAGGCCTGTAGTAATTGGAGTATCCATGAGTATCCATGGGCCGAGTCTAGGAAGACTCGAGTCCATTCACAGGACTCAAGTACCCATTTACGGAAAAGCACTCTCATTTAATTAAAAAATTTACATAATTTTGCCATATGCCTGCCACCAGTTACATTATAGGGTTATGAGACACGGAGAGAAAATAAAAGTTCATCGTTGGAATTAATATGCCTAATGCTATTTTACTTTATTCCTTAGTCTCATTATCATCTAGTGTAAGTGTTGGATACTCGGGTAATGAATAGCTTGGTTTATGAGAAGATCTGGGAAATGTTAATGTTAGACTCTGGCATGCATTTAATCATTTCTCAACATAAAATGGTATTGTTATAAACATTTGTTGGTTGAACAAGTTAAAATATTATGTTATATCATCAACACTCAATCGTACATTACAATGCACATGCCCAGAAAGCACTTCAGCCAAGGATAGTGATATGTACAGGATCAGAGTATCCGTATCAGTGAACTATGACACTTCAATCTAAAATCACGAACCTTTAACATATACAAATCACTGCCATATGGGTCTAAACATATCTGTTATATACGAGGAGTTATAATCAAATTTAACTTTACAAACTGAAGACCACCTGATATGATGGGAAATAGTAGATTGTCAAAGACACAAGCACCTGTCATGGTTGGAGAGACAAGACCTGGAAGGTGGAGGTAGACAGCAAAAGAAGACAAAATATAGGAGCTGTCTGATTCGAAAGAAACAAGATGGAATTCCAATGAAAGGAAGGAGCAGTGGGATAAACTAAAAACAAACCCCAATCACCCACTGCCCCCTTGCCCCAGCTATACCCGGTCTACCCACCTCTCTTACATATACAAACCCCAATCACCCACTGCCCCCTTGCCCCAGCTATACCCGGTCTACCCACCTCTGTTATATAGGAGGAGATTTCCACTCTTGCTGACACTGATGATGGTAGCATCAGCAGTTACAGTGACTGGGGAGGATGTCGTACCCTCAAAAAGTGCCGAGTGGTACTTGGGCGTATACCGACTCATCTGGTCATACACTTGCAGGAGAAGAAACCTGCAAGCAGAGAACATGTTTACAACACTGTATATTAAGATGATTTAAGGTGCTTACATGATGTCAACATGTTTACAACACTGTATATTAAGATGATTTAAGGTGCTTACATGATGTCAACATGTTTACAACACTGTATATTAAGTTGATTTAAGGTGCTTACATGATGTCAACATGTTTACAACACTGTATATTAAGATGATTTAAGGTGCTTACATGATGTCAACATGTTTACAACACTGTATATTAAGTTGATTTAAGGTGCTTACATGATGTCAACATGTTTACAACACTGTATATTAAGATGATTTAAGGTGCTTACATGATGTCAACATGTTTACAACACTGTATATTAAGTTGATTTAAGGTGCTTACATGATGTCAACATGTTTACAACACTGTATATTAAGTTGATTTAAGGTGCTTACATGATGTCAACATGTTTACAACACTGTATATTAAGATGATTTAAGGTGCTTACATGATGTCAACATGTTTACAACACTGTATATTAAGATGATTTAAGGTGCTTACATGATGTCAACATGTTTACAACACTGTATATTAAGTTGATTTAAGGTGCTTACATGATGTCAACATGTTTACAACACTGTATATTAAGTTGATTTAAGGTGCTTACATGATGTCAACATGTTTACAACACTGTATATTAAGATGATTTAAGGTGCTTACATGATGTTAACATGTATAGGTTATACAGTTACAGTGAAGTGGCTCACAGTATATAAACAAAAGACAATATCAACTAGATATAGGCAGTCAGTTATGTGGCTCACATATATGGTAATATATAAACTCATTGGACTGGAATATATTTCTGGCACGGATCCTGTTGTAGATCGAGTATCAAGCAAATCAATCTTATGTGGAGTTTCGATTTTCTTGAGACTTGTGTTAAAATCCATCTACACAAAGACTCATGCCAGTCATTGTAGTCATTGTTATTCTCTGCATGTTCACCCAAACAGGACCCAGACTCACCGGTTCTGTCCCACCAGGTCAACACCTCGGATATTGAAGGGAAGTTTCTCCACTTGCATACACGTCAGGTTGTCGTGCACATCATACACATGCAGGTTGTCATGGTAACTGCGTGATTGTTGTTGAAGGCTTACCAAATGAAAAATAACAATTGTTTTAATTCTTCCACAATTCCTAGAAGTGAATACGTGAACACCTTGGATGTGTGTAAAGACACTGGACATAAATAAAAGTGAGTTGTCTCACCTTGGATGTGGACACTCACCTTGGATGTGTGTAAAGACACTTGTCTCACCTTGGATGTGTGTAAAGTGTCTCACACTTGTCTCACCTTGGATGTGTGTAAAGACAGTTGTCTCACCTTGGATGTGTGTAAAGACACTTGTCTCACCTTGGATGTGTGTAAAGACACTTGTCTCACCTTGGATGTGTGTAAAGACACTTGTCTCACCTTGGATGTGTGTAAAGACACTTGTCTCACCTTGGATGTGTGTAAAGACACTTGTCCCACCTTGGATGTGTGTAAAGACACTTGTCCCACCTTGGATGTAAAGACACTCCCACCTTGGATGTGTGTAAAGACACTTGTCTCACCTTGGATGTGTGTAAAGACACTCACCTTGGATGTGTGTAAAGACACTCGTCTCACCTTGGATGTGTGTAAAGACACTCGTCTCACCTTGGATGTGTGTAAAGACACTTGATGTGTGTAAAGACACTTGTGTCACCTTGGATGTGTGTAAAGACACTTGTGTCACCTTGGATGTGTGTAAAGACACTCGTCTCACCTTGGATGTGTGTAAAGACACTCACCTTGGATGTGTGTAAAGACACTCGTCTCACCTTGGATGTGTGTAAAGACACTCGTCTCACCTTGGATGTGTGTAAAGACACTCTCACCTTGGATGTGTGTAAAGACACTCGTCTCACCTTGGATGTGTGTAAAGACACTCGTCTCACCTTGGATGTGTGTAAAGACACTCGTCTCACCTTGGATGTGTGTAAAGACACTCGTCTCACCTTGGATGTGTGTAAAGACACTCGTCTCACCTTGGATGTGTGTAAAGACACTTGTCCCACCTTGGATGTAAAGACACTCCCACCTTGGATGTGTGTAAAGACACTCGTCTCACCTTGGATGTGTGTAAAGACACTCGTGTCACCTTGGATGTGTGTAAAGACACTCGTCTCACCTTGGATGTGTGTAAAGACACTCGTCACCTTGGATGTGTGTAAAGACACTCGTGTCACCTTGGATGTGTGTAAAGACACTCGTCTCACCTTGGATGTGTGTAAAGACACTCGTGTCACCTTGGATGTGTGTAAAGACACTCGTGTCACCTTGGATGTGTGTAAAGACACTCGTCTCACCTTGGATGTGTGTAAAGACACTCGTCTCACCTTGGATGTGTGTAAAGACACTGTACCTTGGATGTGTGTAAAGACACTCGTCTCACCTTGGATGTGTGTAAAGACACTTGTGTCACCTTGGATGTGTGTAAAGACACTTGTGTCACCTTGGATGTGTGTAAAGACACTCGTGTCACCTTGGATGTGTGTAAAGACACTTGTGTCACCTTGGATGTGTGTAAAGACACTGGTGTCACCTTGGATGTGTGTAAAGACAC